>NW_024962252.1:77898804-77918804 GCF_019238085.1 Lagopus leucura | reverse complement strand
TTAAAATGTTTAAAAGGTGCACCTACTACATCCTCAGATTTTTATTCCCTTTGTTTTTTAAATTCAGCCGTTGATTTTTCTGTCGATAATTGAAGTGTCCTTATTTGCTGTGATGAAGGCTTTTTTTTTTAATACATATAGGGATGTCTGTGTGGGGTTTTTTTCCAGCAAGACTTTTCCTCTTCTAGATGTATAAGAAATTATGTGTCAGACAAAAGCCTCATAAACTGACCATTTGTCCTTTGGACACAATAGCCTGCCCAGCCCCTCTGCTCCTCCTCTCCAATTATGTGTGATTAGTCTCAGTGTGTTGTGTCAAGAAGGGGGAGTGTGCTGAGTGCTTATTATCTGTTTAGGTACAAGAAGAGCACATTTAGGTTCTGACTATGAATGGAAAGTGAGCCTTTATCAGGACTAAAATCTAAATGCTACTATTCTGAAAATCACTTCAAAAAATACATCCTTTTTTGATAGATCCTGAGAAAGACTCTAACAACTAAAGGAGTATGTAACGTAATCAAACTGCCTCGCTCAAATTAATTTGCATTGTGACATATCATGGCCCAAGAGTTTGATAAACATTTAATATGACTTCTTGTGCTGGGAAAGAAAAAATCCTCCCAAGAGACAGGAACTATTTCTTTTTCTCTTAACAGGTTCATAGAACATTTTACCAACTTCTGACAAAAACAAAGCCAGAATCATTACAGAATCCTGCACGCTTAAGCCAGAACAATTTTAAAATGATGAAAAAGAGAAAGAGTATAACTGAAAGAGGGAGGTACTATCTAGGAAGCAGAGAGAATGCTGAGTATATTAATTAAAAGAATTGCAGTTAGGTAATAAGTGTTCTTCCATATTCAACAAATTGGGCAGCATGTAAACCACAAGCTCATGAAGGTCCTTTTCTCTTTGCACTTCTGCTCAAATTTCTTCACTACCGGTTTGCATGTCCTTGTATTCAATACTTTTTATGCTCCATTAGAGCACCTAGATGGATCTCAGAAGGCATAGGTCAAGTCGCAGTTAGATCATACATTTCTTTCTCACAAAAACTTGAATTGCAATGCCAAGTGATGGGCTAACATCACAATAACAGCAATTTATTCCTCTTTTGATAAAAAGCAGCCTATTCTCAGTGTTAGATAAAGACCAGGGGCAATGCAAACCAACCATTTATACTGGAACTGAGTAGTATATCTCCCTTATAGCTGGTATGAGTTTCATATTCAAACTCTAGTTGGAAGATACCTGTCTAGCAGGAAATGAGAAGTAATTGAGAGTTATTTAAAATTGCTGTAAAGGTGGCTTTAGTTCCATTTTTCTTTTGTTCTGTGTGTCCCACACAGCAAAGCTTTCTCTAAAATCACATACGTGTTTGTTTTCTCTAAAAAAACATACAAGGAAATCTTTCCAATCAACAAAGGAGTGTAAAAAATAGTGAAATATTACAATTTGTGGACCTTTTATTTCTGAGAGGTCTTGAATGTCTGCTGTAACAATAATCTAATATTATTAGCTGCCAGTGTCACTAAAAATCATCTTTTTAGCTCTAAGAAGAAAATAGTTTTACTCAAAATAGTAGCTGATTACTGCGCTGCTGTCCTTAAAGTGTGTAATTGATGGCTTGTTTACCAAAGATGCATATAGGCTTCATCCTGCAAACTCACATAGGAGCTCCACAGGCAGTAAAGTTCCTCATCTATATAAGTGTTTGCAGGTTTGTGCCATTTGGATGTTTTTAGAGGTATATAAGCCAGCTCTTTTCTTCTTTTTTTGTTTTTTGGGGTTTTTTTTTTTTTTTTTTTTTTTTTTTGTTTTTTTTTTTTGGGGTTTTTTTTTTTTTTTTTTTTTTTGCGTTAAAGAGAGTATTGAAAAGTCTAAAATGTAGGATATATTGTTAGTGATGTGCTAACAGTGTTGTTTCTTTAAAGACATCTCTCGGAGTCCCTCACTTCAGTAGGGATTTGATAAATTGTTTCTGAGCTCTTTAATTTTAAAAAGTGTATGTGATGTTTCTAAATACATCAAATATCCTTGCTAAGAAAAAGTTAGGCAGCTTATCAAATCATTCTTATAACATGTGTCAGAGTCTTTCATGTGGCATGCTTTAACTAGCATCTGATACTTGGTGTATTTTTAATGATACATTTTACTCTGCTCAGTAGCAGAATATTGAGCTTAATCACTTTGTGCTTGCAAAGCACTTTGAAGATGAGCAACACAGATGAGCTATGCTGTCTTCACTCAGAGAGAACGGGAATGCAAGGCTGATGCAAGTCTGTTTTCAGATATACTGCTAGTTTTTAGAGCAATATTGTTGTCTTCCTCCTCTCGCAGAGGAAAATGGCAGAGAAAGGATCTTCTTTCTCTGGGTGCAGCTCTCGTGCATCTAGTGCCATTGTCAGTATGTTGTGATCTTGAGAGTACGAAAGACCAAGAAAAGCCAATTCCATTCCATAGTCTGACACAAGATCAGGGCTTTCTTAAAAATTACAAATTAGTTCTATCTGTTAGCACTCTGGAATAACAGAGCAAATCTTTTCATTCAGGAAATAAGTTTGATTGGAAATGAAAATGTCTTAGGAATGTGAGATGAGGCAGGAGAACTTGCTACCCCAGGTACCTGTCCAGCTGCGAAATTGTTATTAGACAAGTCATTCGCATTTTGCCTGTGGCTTAATGGCTGTGTGTTTGCATGAGGAGGGAAGTGGGATTCAAATTGCTCTCCACACAAAAAGCATCCTGGCTGTGTAAGGTTTACCAAGTGTTACATCGCCATTGTGAGCCTCCTGGGCTGCTCCCGAACAAAAGCAGTGTGTTGGGTGGAGCTCCTGGTCCACCCCTCGGTGTGGCAGGTGGCACACGGCTGGGAGGGCAGCGGCACTCTGCAAGTCAAAGAGGGCCACGATTATTACCGTCCTTTGCCTGCTCTTCCTATGCATGAGGGGGAGCAGCCAGGTCCTTGTTTTCTCACACGGCAAATTACAAATGCATAGCTCAGCCTGGGTTTCTCTACGTGTGGTTTTCTTCTTGAAATCGGGGAATGAACAGTGATGTCAAACTGCAAATTCCTTTAACTCCTGTGAAATGTTTTGAGATGCTGGTGAAAGGTGCTAGGAGAGCGTTTGCTGGCGATTGTATTGGAAATGTTTTCTGTGCAGCACAGCCATCCTGTGTTATTCCCTCAGTAGACGAGGGGACAGTTTTGTCCCTTTCTAGCTTGCGATTCTCCCTTTAGATTCTCCTAACTCTGAGGAAGGTGATTTGTCAGCCCTTTGCTGTCACAAGTCAGTAGCATTCATTGTAAGCAGACCGGCGCGTTTTAAAAAATGGTTTTAAATGCTGATTTTCAATATTACTCTCATCTGCACTGCAACAACACTTACTTAACCCAGCCAAAAAGAGGGCACCCTGATGCGAGACCCCATAAAGCTCAAAGAAAGCCAATACAAGACTCAATGAATTTGAAGCTGAATGCATAAATAAAGGGTGCCCCCCTAATTCATGCCCATTCCCCACATGAGGGAGCAGACATATTACTGCCTCATTTGCTTATAGACATTTAGAAAGCAGCAAATATGCTCTATAACTGATCCTGGGTTTTGTAAGACTGAGTGCTGCATCTCCTCCACAAGATCAGCCTCCCTCCCTGACCTGCAGACTCTGTTCAAACAGCTGAATGTAACAAACCTAACTTTTCCATTTTTAAAGGATTTCGCCTATTAAGGCTCCTTGCTTAGTCAGCAGCTGGCTTGCTGCCAAAAGGCCCAGCATATTGTGGCTGGGTACAAGCTGGATATTTTCCATCTCTGCCCAACAGCGACACTGGATCTGCATTGTCTTCCTGTGTGTAAAAGTGTAGGAAAAGCAGAGGGAAGATGCACAGAACAGTCATCCAGATGGCATTCCACAACCTAAGAAGAAACATCTTGACCCTTGAATCTGGGTTAAACTCAACAGATGCCAAGCCCCCAAAAATAAAGAGCTATCGCAGCTGATGAAAGAGGAGGGGCAGTATAACTTGGGTAACAAAAAGTATCGTCATTTGAATATATTTCCTGTAGAAAACCAGGCTAGTGTCACTTGTAGAAGACCACTTCTTAAAAAAAAAATAGAAAAAGTGTTCTCTGCATTAGACATGTTCCCCTTCAGCTGTAAAATTTCCTCTGGGTGATGGGTTATGCTAGCAGGAAGGGATTGGAGCATTCAGCCGGTGCTGTGCCCTGCCAGAGCCCACGTGCTAAAAGACCTGCTATTTTTCTCTGACTCTGACTTCAATTAATGTACTTTTAAAATGATTAAACATATCATGCTGTGACTTCTAAAATGTCAACAAGCTTCTAAACTTGGGAGACAGGAATGTAATAAAATAGGTAATAGGAGATTCAATAGTTAATAGAGGCCCTGAAGTGTGAGTGTATACAGTAGCTGTATATTGGAAACTGTGCAAATGAAGATGGCTTAGTATTGCAAACTGAGGAAGAAAATTGTTTTTAATTAGCACCTTCATAAGAACTGCTGATTAATACTGTTTGGTTTGGTGAAAAGCTTTCAGCTGAGTAATTTGTACAGCCATTACAACAGTTTTGTTAGACCAGGACTCCTGTTGTTAAACACAAACAGCAGATGATAATGGTGGAAGATGAGTTTGTCATGTAACAATTTACCTTATTGAAAAAAGCTTTATATAAAACCCAATACAGTAGGTACCAGCAGAAATCACATATTTTAAATCCTTTCAAGATTGCAGTGTGCTATGCTAGTGTGTTTTTTTCACAGACTAGAAACAGATTTTTTATCATTTATAAAATTATATATACAATTTAAAGGTGTTGTAGCATGGACAGACCACTTTACTGGTAATGCTTTACATCAGGACAGCAAAGTGCTGGCGTATTCAAACACTTTCAAAGTAGACAAAGTAGGTCTAAAAATTGAAAGGTAATTAAGTAATATTGTTCACATGCAAATGCATGTTTGTGCATTGTGCGCTGAAATTGCGTTTGGTGTTTGTGCAATGTCTATCATTTATACGAAAGGTTTTAAGGAGATTTCTCCCAGGTTAACTACCACTCACTGCTTTTCCTTACCGTTCTTTTCATCTGACAACAAAAAATTAAAACCTGTTATCTGTGTCTCGATAATCCAGGAGCATACGTGTATCAGTGGCCCGGGTAGGAAATTTAGTGCGGTTTGTAGAAACAGAGGGATTTTATTAAATGTGGTAACAATGAAGGAATATCTGCGCTAAATTATGACGCTAACCAAGGATGGTAAGATCTGTAAATTATTGGAGTGCTATAATAGAACATGAGAGTTTTCCTTTAGACAGGCCTTCGGGGTAATAACAAGGGTTGAGACTCACGACAGTGCCAAATAAGCTTTAGACAGCATAATAGTCTGCAAAGAAAAGCCACAGAGCACTAATGTAAAAGAAGAGCTGTCCACCACATGCAGTAAAAATCACCAAAGGTCATTTTATGGTAGCAATTGTGACATAAAATTGGTGGTCATGCTACATGTCTAATACTCAGCACAGCTTTATAAATGATGGGCCCCTAGCGATGGCTGTCATTAAGTGCTTTCATCATAATAAACTTTAAACTGTTGGCTTTATGAATCGCCAGCCAGCTTCAGCTGTTCGTTGGATGGAGCTTGCAGTGCCTTAAGTGTGACAAGGCCTATTAGGAACTGCAACCATGTTTCAAGCGTACTTGGCTTTCCCACTCCTGGGGTGATTGCTGCCTATTAAATGGCATCTGGGAAGATTTTCCTCCAGCAATCTCTGATCAAGAGCTTTTTTGGGCTTTGACCTGCATTTCCTTCAAGACTTTCTCTGAGGAGTTTTATAAGAGCAAAACTCCAGAGGATTTATAGCCACTTCTGATTAATACCTTTTCAGTTTTTCTAGCAACTCTCCCACTGCTACATGGAGAAAAGCTTTCATTGTTCCTAAGGTGCTTATTTGTGACCTTTTCTCTGCTTTCTGATTCCCTCTAACATGTTCTCAGTGAAATCCTTGGTGTGCAACCAAGACGGTCGCTGAAGTTGCTACAGCTTTGTGTGGAGTGGCTCTGGCAGTTAAAAAATAAAATGAATTTGGAGTGAACTCCTCCCCTTTCCATTCGGACGGTGTTCTCGCAGCTCGCGGGTAACAATTAAACGCGAACGGTGCCAACTCCCTATTGCAAACAGCATACCATCAAAGGTGGAGGGACTGCTAATTCCTTGGGCCTCCAGCTGAGGGAATGCAGCTAGGTAATTGTAACGTGGATTTCTTTTTCGAGATGTGCCACCCGAAGAAGCAGCCATCACGGCCCGCTCGCAGGCATGGAGCTGGGCCCAGGGCTCACTCTTCCTCTCCATAGCTGTGGGCAGGCAGGGTAGGCTGGGGGCACATCCTGATGCAGGTATGGCAGCACTGAGCTCACCGTCCCCCCATACCACGACCTGGGAGGAGGATCCCCACTATGTCCAGGCTGCTGGCAGCCAAACACTTTCAGCTTGGCACAGTCAAGCAGCCCCAGAAGTGGCCCTGTTCCTGCAGTGCTGGGGGTAGCTGCGCTGCTGATGAAATGTGGAGTCACACATAAAGATTTAATGGGCTAGAGATTACATTTTCATCACCCTTATGCATATGAAGTCTTTTAATTTCTATAAATCTTACAGTGGCTAAGAATTAAATCATATTAGTGTGAATAATAAATGCTTAGGGATCACTCATCTAAGAACATGTAGTATTTAATTTACAAGGACTATACATTTTTCAAACCTCTTAACAAGAAACTTTAAGCACTTCTTGAGGTTAAAAAAAAAAAAAAAGGGTCTGGAAAGCAAAAATGCTTTATTTTTTCCCAGGATCCTCAATGAGTGATTCAGGAAGCACTGAAATTGCAAAAGCCTTCTGTGTAAGGCTAATACTCTTATTAGCATCTTTTTTAATCCAGGTAACATAATAGTAGAAGTGTCAGATGAATGTCTCGGAGATGGACTATTAAAAATAAATAGCAAAACCTCTGAGAGATTAGCATTTGAATCCAGCAGCTCCTTGAGGTTCTTGGTCGTGGATCAGGGTTCCCAAAGTTTAAGTTGCTGTCACTGACCACATCAGACCCAGTGTTATCCCAAATGGGGGGAGAGTGCCACAGGTTTAGCCCCAGCCCTAGTCTTGTTTCCTGTGGGATGCAAATGTACAAAAGGAGATTTTTTTTTTAATTATTTTCTGAAATTCTTCAGTTTCTGAAGAAATTTGCAAGATGAATAGTTAGTAAAGTACCTACAAACAATATTTTCAGAATATTTGCATTTTAAAGGTAATTCACCTGTAAGCAGCACAGTACTTTGCATGTTCAGAATGCTTTTTGTCAGTCACCAAAGAGCAGCATGGGCTAGTACATCAGGAAATGGTTTCCCTTCTCCCACATGAGGAAACTGAGGCAGAGATGTGAAGTAACACACACACAAAGACTCCACAGGAGACAGTATCAAATTGCTTTTATAGTGCAAGTCTCAGTAACAGTTCTTCTTAAACAACAGACCTTCATCCACCCATCAGACTTTACCTTTATGCAAGATATTAGGATACCCCAGGAACTGCAATTTTTACATCATCAGATATCATCTGAAATTCCCTGAGCTGGTTGCTGTTCTTTCTGACATGCTATCAGTATCAACCGGTGTTTTCAGCAGAAGTGCTGAAATACAGACAGAAACCTACAATGCAGCAGAAGAATTTTAATTAATCATCTCCCTTCCTTTAAAGCATTTCAGCAACAAGCTGGTGATTTTCAAGGATTGGGAAAGAACACTGAGGAAAACACATAAACACATAGAATTTTGTTATATTTCTTCAGAAGAAGAAGGCTGGTTGTTTGGAGGGTACCTTGATGATTGCTCCTTCAACTTCGTGCTGCTTTTAGTGCTATGCTGCTTTTTGGAATGGGGAAGATGTGTTTGGGTGACAGCGGGTCTAGATAAACTCTTTGCTCTCTCATTAGAAAACCTACAGAGGTATTTTGGGCCATCTTTTTGGTGACAGGAGTCTGCAAGCAGTTGCTTTTCCACTAGAATCTTTAGGAGTCCATCGTTAAAACACCTTCTTGGTGCCTCACAGCAAAGACGTTAGCAATGTGGAAATGGATTCAATAACTGACACCAACAGTTAAAATGATGACACAACAGGAAGCAAAATGGTGATTTAACCTTCCATTCCCAGCACTGAGCAGCTTGGCAACTCCACGGATTGCTCTGGAATGGGCTGGGCCTTTTATCCCCGATGGGTGTGAATCAGTAGTAGGTTGGTCTTTCAGGTACCCACCCTGCATCAAGGTGCTGCCATGTATGGTGGGCAGCAAAAAAGGAGTTGTGTCACTGGCACCAGCACACTGGGTATTCACCACTGAGGCAGAAAAATAAGCAAAAACATGGGAAAAGAGTTCATTATGGAAATAAAGCTCATGGGAGAGCACAGAAACAAAGAGCCCTGTTTTATAGTGGTTTGTGCACTGCAGAGAGCAGAACCAAAAAGGAAGAGCTGAAATAAGTGTTCGTCATCCAAGGGAGAGATACTATAGCAATCATAATATCATAATAATCATATGTAATAATAATAAATAATCATAAATCATTTGGAAAATGTTCAGCTCAGCAAAAAGGCAGCCCTTCTGAAGCACTTTCAAAGTTATTTTCAGCTACAAGCAAGCAGAGGAATGTTGCCACCGAGCAGAAATTGCTGCCAAACAATGACAGGTGAAAAGGATGCCTACTGCTGAACCCCAGTCCATTTCAGATCAATTTTGGCCTGCTTTTCTCTAGGTTGTCAGGACACATTGCTGCTGTAAGGACTATAACACATGGGCTGCATCCCATTCTCGTCCTCCATGCAGCAAGGGTGGGAGGTTTGCTTCTGAGACCTAAGGGCTGAGTACAGGGAAGAGCACCTCCTATCTTGGGGCATGGCACTCAGAATTCCCAATGTGTGCTCTGAAATGATGAGTGAGAGCAACGTAGTTCCATTTGGGTTCATTATAGAAGATAGACTGTGCATCCTTCTAGCAGGCATGATGATGGTTGAGAGTGCTTTTCTGCAGATGGGCAGAAAGTTGGCCTTGCAGCGGAGCAAGACCAGCATAGCGAGGAGCACAGGTAAGACTGCTTAAAAACATGTCCAGAATTAATACAATGTCTACTATCCTGTGCCTAATAATAACAAACACAGCAGAACAGCAGCTACTGGGAAACCCCTAGCACATCCATGAGAGCAAGCTGTGTGTGCTCACTAGGAAAGGTGAAAACAGAAGGAGCAGCAGGGGAAGGGCATGCTGAGTGCTGAGGTCTCAGCCCTCCGGTACATCTGCTTGCCTGGGCTCCAGAGCGCTCCATTAAAGAAGGATACAACTGTAAAGTAACTTACAGCTTTGCTTGCAATCTACCTCATGCTAATGAGGTGATTTTGGAATGCATTTTTCCCTAGGTAACCACCAGCAGGAAGGGGGCATGTTGTAGCCATGTGGCCATGCTCTAACTGCTTCTGGATAGGATTCCCCTCCCCCAGGATCACCCTCCATTTTACCTGGTACTCCAACACACAACACATCCAGCCTGCCCAAGTTAACACCTGCATGAGCAGTTCAGATCACTGTACAGCGATCTGAGTTGCAGAAGCACTGCACATTTTCCTAGTGCTATTATGAGGCTAATGTGTCCAGCCTTAACAATAATTTGTTTATTTGTCTGTTCTAGTGGCTTTCTTTCTTCAGACTTCTATCTGAAAGGCGATGATGTAATGCACCTTTCTAGAGCTATTGGACAGTTAAGGCTTAAAATTCATCCATATGGTACTAGAATACTAGAACTGGGGGGGGAAAATTATTTTTAAAAACCCTGCATTCATAAAAACTGCACACCTAAGTCTTTATTATTCTCCTTTGTGGATTTCTTTTCGTGGCACAGAAGATGGAATAAGTTTAACACTTACTGGTGGATCTGAGCACATTTTCAGAATAGGGCACATACAGGTAAATCAGAATATTCAGACATCTGCGAGCTGGAGGACAGCTTTCCCCCGAAGTGTTGAAAAATGCTCTTTCAAGTGAAGACAAAATCTTGCATTGAACTTTCAAAAAATATTGAGGTAGCAACATGGTGCTCTGCAGTGGATCTTATATGCATGAGGTGACGTCACTGCTATATTCCCAAATTTATTTTAAAAGTGGACTTCCAAAGGCAGATAGACCAGCAGTAATAGCTCAAAACTTTGCTTCCATGAGGGATGTCTATAGGTACATTAGCTGCCAGCTAGCTGAGCTGTTGACCTCAGCATGCTATGGTGAGGAACACACTCAGGTTCTTTGCACCTCCTTCCCTGGCTCTGGACATCCATATTATGGGCAGTGAAAGCCCTGTGTTTCCACTGAAAAATGTTCATTCTTGGCCTATGTGAGATTTTCTGGGTTTTGCAGAGAAGAGCCTGAAGCCAGGCTGCTTATAAATCCCAGTCTTTCCATGGGAGCTTCAGAGTCTGATGAGTTGGTTGTGTTGCTGCATGGTCAGAGGGACATGTGGAAGGTGATGAGCTGGTTTTTCCATGCCACAGACCTGTGCTAAGCAACAGGATCAGGCTGACCCTTCTCTTAGCAAAAAGATTGTTCCTAGCCTGTGTTTGAACATACATACTCATAGGGTGGCCTTGAAAATGCAATATTTTATGTGCAAACCCATAACCAGTCATCTGCAGATTCTCCTGTGCTGGACATGCCATTTTTCTCTACCAGTTTAGGTGGGAGGTAACTCAGAAACCTCTGCCTTGTACTGGTGCAGGGAAAGGTAATTACCCTTCCTAAAGGAAAGCACAACTGCACAAACCTCCATTTAGCTCTTAAAAGCTTGCTCTGATAATTGTCTTAAAACCAATTTGAAAATGTGAACCATTAGAAAGCATTACACCACAGCCCATTCATACTGCTTATATAGTAAAAGTTTATTTGTAGAAGCAATTGCAGTGTCTATCTCGTTTAGACCCCACAGGACCTTCCTATATGGCCCTCTGACTCCATGAGAATAGAGGCAATTCTCTCTGGGCAGCTATGTATTACAAAGGAAGCCACCATCACTGTGAGTAGTATTATCTTAACAAAAATATCCCTGTTGTTGCCCAAACCTTGACCTACTGTGTAGTTCTTTTGCTGTTAACATAACTCACTTGACATCTTTACCTTTGTATACCACTTTGCTGTGGTTCCCTGTGACCCTTTTAAAGAACTACAGTGGTGGTGTAGCTTCATTGCAAAGTTGAACTGCAAAGCCTAGCCAAATTTGGAGGGTCTGAAGGAAAGGACAAAGGGCTGCTTGTTACTAATTCATATAGAGCCCGCCCCAAAGAATAACAATGAAAGATGCATGGCAGTGAGGACAGTGTATTCTCTCTGTCCTTTGCAGGATAATTAAAGTGGGGTGCTCAGGGAAAGTAGAACAGGCAGCACAGAAATGATGATGTTTGATATTTCTGTCCTTCTAATATTAAAAAGTAGCTGCTTGCCTTTCTTTATCTTTCTTCTTTATTTTTCTTTTGTGAAAGATCTGGGAAGGTCTGAAGTTCCAAAGTCCAGCCCATGTCTGACATGGGTAATATCGCAATTCAGATTTGTGGGGTCTTGTCAGGCATCTTCCACTAAAGAATGATTCAGAGAAGCACCAGATGCTATCTTTCCCCTCCTTTCTCTTCTTGGTTAAAGTTATGCTAGTTGGATTTTCAAATGGTCTGGTCCACCTACGTTTCCTAGCCCCATGCATTCCACATGGATTATATGCTATTATGCCAGCATCAATAAGAGGAGGCAAAAGAGCTGTTTCTAGAGATGAAGGAAACGGGGGGTGGTGGACAGCCAAGCAAATGACCTATTTACAGGATGTTGTGCTATACCTATACTCAAAGGACGAGAGGTGGATTTTTTTTCTGAAATACAATCAGCAACATAAAGAGATTCTCAAAAGTTCCCACTCTTCAGTCAGTGTTTGTACTCCTCAAAGGCAGTGAGGAAAGTTTCATCCTCTCCTTCCCACAGAACAGGAGGAACTTTTCACAGTTAACCAGCAAGCTTGATGGCACCAAAATAAAGCCTGTAAATACTTCTACCAGCCTCTCCGGCAGTAGCGACACTGGAACGTTTAAGTGGGGGCATCCCTGGAGGACAGACAGTGCAAAAACCTTCTGTTATTCATTGATGCTTGTGTAGCTGGGTAACATGATGTCTTTGGAGCACAACAGTTGTGATGTTGCTGGTGAGTATTAAAAATCTGCTTGTGCATATTATCATAGAATTACAGAGTGGTTTGGGCTGGAAGGGATATTAAAGACCTGCCATGGGCAGGGACACCATCTACCAGTTTGGGCTGCCCATCCAGCCTGGCCTTGAACGCCTCCAGGGATGGAGCATCCACAGCCTCTCTTGGCAACATGTTCCAGAGCTTTTCCATCCTCATAGTGAAGAATTTATTCCTAATGGCTAATCTAAGTCTACTCTCTTTCAGCTTAAAACCATTACCTTTGTCCTATCCCTTGTCCCTATCCCACTCCCTAGTAAAGTGTCCCTCCCCAGCTTCCCTGCAGGGCCTTTTAGGTACTGCAAGGCTGCTATTAGTTCTCCCTGGAGTCTTCACTTCCCCAGTCCAAACAACACTCTCTCAGCCTGTCTTCGTATCAGAAGTGCTCCAACCCTCTGATCATCCTCAAGGCCTCCACAGAGCCTACTCAAATAGTGGGAAAGATTTGGGTCTTTTTTGTCCTGGGCATCCCAGAGCTAATCACATGCTGTGCTTTTGTATCCCAAAATTATCAGACACCTCATATGAAAGATCTTGAGTAACAAGGTGTTTGCTGTCACCAGCAACTTCATTTGTTCCTTTACAGTAACTCTTGTGTAGTACTGAGACAGATCCCTCAGGACCTGCGCTACCATTAAGATTCTCCATGACTGTTATTTACCCTACTGAAAAAAACAGGCTTGGCCTGAAAAAATGTCTGCAGCACTGACATAGCCTCAGGTTCATTACAATACCAAATGCTATCAGCAGAATCCTCCTCTGAAAAATACTGGCTCAACAGAAACTGGTTGGTTCTCAAGCGGCCTCCTGAGTTACATGAGTAACTGTATTCATTTGACAGGGAGAAATCTCTTACATATTCACCCTACGTTGTAGAGTCAGTGAGAAGAATGAAGGAGTTTCTGGCTCGAGGCTCAGCACCTGATCAGTCACTGACCAATTGATCAATGCAGGCAGGAGGTAGGAGATGGGTAGCACTTGCTGAGCTGTGTTTGATGAAGGCAGAGTGGTGCTCACACACACCGGTGTCAGCCCTGCACAAAGACAGTGCTGGAAGGAACTCTTGGCCAAGCAGGTTTCTGTGTGCTGCCTTTTCTCAGACTCAATACAGCTGTATTGCAACAATGCTGCTGGAAAACTGCCTGCAGGTGGGCCTGGTGGGATCCAACCAGATGTAGCACGCCAGGTGCAGCCTCACCAGCTCTGACTGCAAACCTGGAGCACCCATGAAGGATGGGGCTCTGGGTGCGGGGGTCCTTCAGTGGATCTTTACGGGGACTGTAGCAGCAGGTGAGTGTATATTTTCTGAAGTTCTGTTTATCTGGTCTTTGAACCCTCCTTGTATTGTATGTATGAATCCCATACAGAATTGTAGGGATGCAACACTTTCCCTTCTTACTGCAGGTCAGAGTGTCCCTCACTGTGACCCATAAAAAAAGCTTTCCTCATGCTGAGAAATCCATGACACAACCTAGCGTCATGCTGTGCTGACTGCTGAATGTCAGGATGAGTGGTCAGCCCTCCTGCAGGCAACACTGTCCCCACCCCATCCATCCCCAGGACAGGCCTTTGTTTGTACCCCATGGGAGGAAAATAATCCCTTTGCCTCTGACCACACCTGGATTCAGCCTCCAAATTCACACCTTGAAAAGTGGGCCTATTCTCTGACGCTTTTGCAAGAACTAAAGCCAGAGTGAATACAGCTAATTCTCACCGCACTAATTACATGGCCAGCTAGCAAGAAGAGAGCTCATCTGTTAGAAAAATGAGAAAATAAGAGAAAAAGAGAGAGAAAGGAAGGAAGAAGGCAGGCAGAGGGAAAGAAAGAGAGAAAGGGAGAAAGAGAAAGGAAGTAATTATGGTTCTGAAAAATAATTAAAAAATGAAAACACCAAAGGCTTGGTAACTGAGCCCAGGAGGAAGGCTGGGAGCAAGCCCTTCCCAGGTAGGTGCAGAACAGAAGCTGCCTCGCATAGGTGTTGAAGTCTGAGTGCTAGAGGGGCACTGGGGACAGGAGGGCAGAGCAAATGCCTGCATGCATTTTCTGGCTTGGTTGGGCTGTGGGCCCTGGGGAACCCTCCACCCAACAAATCAGACAAAGGCATTCCTGTTGTTACTCGTGGGAATTCACTGGTTCAGAGAAATGTCCTGAAAATATACTGAAATTCAGTTATGTTGTCTCCTCTAGTTCTTCACCAGCCATAGCCGAAAATCAGTGTTTTCCTCAGGGTATTTAGCAATCAGGTGCTTTCTCCCATCCCCCCCTGAAGAGAAAGAACATCTGCTCTAGATTACTCGAAATAAAGGGGACCCAAACCTGTAAGTATGGTTTTCTGAGCTTCTCCTACACAGAGAGCCAGGGCCATGGAAACACCAGACTAAGAGGCTTAGAGTAAATCCTGGCAGTCTCAGTGCTAGGAACTCTCCCACTGATAAACAAAGCCCAATAAATAAGTTTGAGACAAAAACTGAATGAGACTGTGACATTGTTGAGCAGTTAATTAGGATCCCTCTAAGCATTTGTGCAGCAAAGAACAAGAAAATTAAAGAACTTAAAATGTGTGTTGGCAAGAGTGCAAACGTCCTAAAAGTAAACACTGCTGTTATTATTAGTAGTAAAAATAATATTAATTAGTTGCATTACAGTAGCACCTAGTGGTGCTTCTGGATCTCATCCCCAGGCGAGTTCAAGGTCCCCAAAACACAAAGGTCTAAAATAGAAATGATGTGTATTTGCATTTGAGTGCATACATATGTTATGTGGATGCATAACATAGAGATAGATACACACAATTCAAATGATGAAGAAACCCCACTGCATGGAGATCAGGGTAGAGAATATTTTGTAATTTGACTTCTCTTGTTCCTATTTTTTGTGTTACTATGGCACAGCTTTTTGCAGTTGTTGCTCATGATGCACAGCCTATGGAACTGTAGTAGAGGTGCAGGAGTCAAAGAATATACGTATATGTGTGTGTATTCATACATGCATGCACATATATAAACATACAGCATGTATATATACATGTTTCCATTCATACATACGTTCACATGCAGATGGAGGTGTTTCCTTCTGACTCAGATAACACAGAAAGCTTTGCTGAAAGAACAAGCCCTACCCAACAGCTCCATTTCCTCACTACAAGCCAAACTACTGCTGTCCTTTCTGTGCATGCATGGATGGCACACGTGTTTGGAGCAGGGAGCATCTCCCAGCTTTGTGCTATGGAATCCTCCCTTAGGAAAGTCACAGTTTAATGCTACCCTCAGCTTAGCCAGCACCGTGTTGCCTCAGAGGTAACCACGCTTTGGCTTCTGCAGCTGCTACTGACCTCTGCTAAACCAATCCAAATAACGAAAACATCTCTCCTTTTATTTTCCAATGTTAATTTGCATGCTATAAATGGGAGAGGTAAAGACTCCAAGGACACACAGCTAAGTGTAACTTCGGATTCATTAGCACGTGGGAACTAATTTGTTAATGTGCTGGTGCCTGGATTTCCTAAGAAAACGAGCTCCTGCAGCTTATCTGGGTTCCTATTTCAAACAGAACACTGCTGAGATTTGGAGAGAAAAAAAAACCACCTACTCTAGTTTTACCCTAAAATAGCAGCAGCAGGAGCATTTGCTGTCCTGAGATTTTCAATGCTGACATTGCATGGCAGGTCAAGGCATCAATTTAACATCCAGAGTCCTGCTTCGTTTGAATGATAATTTCATTAGATTAGTTTGTAAACTTTTAATGCAGGTCGTATTATATGTCTAGAAGAAACAATTTGTGTGACAGACTATCCTTCATAATCCCCCTCTTCAGACCCCTGGTAACAAAAGGCCTTTAATGCTGAAGATGTTTTGTGGGAGGAGAAACATTTTCCAAACAAGCGGTTTCTCCCTTCCAGCCCAGGTAACAAAGAGGCCTTAGGAATTCCTGTGGCCTTGTCAGAGAGGGCCCATTGCTCTTAGAGCCACCTGCTGCTTAAGCCATTGGTCAATAGATTAACTGCTGCTATTACTAAGTGTTTAGAAAAGTAAGTTATGCGGCAGAACAAACAAAATCAACCTCCTTCACACATGTTAATTCAAAATTTAATAAATCTGTGCTGAGAACAGTGAGGCAATTGAGAGAGTGTGGGCTCTTACTATGCACTGGTCCTCCAAGCAAAGGATTGGGAATCAGCCGAGAAGTCTTCGTGGCACCTCACACAAAAAGATAATGCTCTATTTGCTTTGCAAAACTCCCCTGAGCTTCCCTCCAGCCCTCTGCCTTCCTCCTTTTCTTCCATTTTTCTGATGCTGTGCTGTGCTGTACATTTTTGGGCAATTTCCAAACCTCAGTCACATCAGATAAGTTCACAATAAGCAGTAATAGTGGAGTAACTTCCCAGCGGAAAGGCTGGAAGCATCCAGATCCTGGCAGAAGCTGCAATACTCCACATCCCTGCTTGTCGTTCTCATTCTCAGTGAAACCAACATTTTAACTAAAGCACGTCCCCCCAGAAGGGAAAGCTTTGTGTGTAACTTTGTATACAGTTGATGGCTTCACAGCCCCGTGGTTGGCCAGGAGGATTTTGGCAGGGGAGCAGAGGAGTTTTGGGAGGCCAATGCAGATCTTCACCCCACAGGGATGACCTGAGACAAGGCTGGAAAGGTGCTACCTATGTGTTTATAGTATAGTAAGCACTATAAACCTCTTTCACATACTGGCTCCATTCCATGGCTAAAAAGAAAGAAAAAAAAATAGGGAGGAAGGGAGGAAAGAAAGATATAGCAGGAAAAAAAGATTGCATAAAAAAAAGGATGGAGAAATCCTAGATATTTGACTGGCTTGGATTAGAAGATCTCTCTCCTTTTCTGTCTTACTATTTCTCATACTGCAAAGTTAAGTTACTGGTAAAATGCAGTTGTCAGTCTCATTTTTGAAAAATTCATAGAAGTTGTTGGAATAAATTTCCATTTCTGCTGTCTATTAACAGAGGTTCCTTTACAATCCTTCATTAGTAAGTAATTTGTTTCAAATTTATGTCAGCTGTGATTGAAAGCCAAACACCAGAATTGTGGTTGCCCTCGCTTAATTTATAATCATGGAATGGATGGTCCCACTGAGTCTGTGTTTTCCCAAAGGATGCTCAGGAAAAAAAAGATCCTAAACAGCAGCAATTTGTGGACAAGCTTGTGGTGGTACCAATGGTGGTACTGATCAGCTGGTACTGATCTTTTCATCATGATTATTGATTGGGTTTTGAGGGTCGCTTTTGCGTTGTGTTTTTTTGTTTGTTTGTTTGTTTTGTTTTGTTTTTGAGGAGGATGATAATGTAGGTGGTTGTTGTGTGAGAGGTCTGTGTTTTCTGTTTGACTACTGACAGCATCATTAATTTGCTGGGTCCCATTCAAATGATTAAGGAGACTCAGGAAAAAGGCAGAAAGGACAGATAACACAGATGAAATGTTTACTTGGCCAGAAATTGGATCTGACTTCAGCACCCTGCAAACAGAGAAGCTGCTGGGAGCAGCAGGCCATGGGTGGCCGAAGGAATGATGTGAGGGTATTGCATTAGGCCACACAGCAGGGCAACACAGGTAGGACAAATATAAACCAGTTTTACCAAGTACATCAAGAAAGAATGCCCATGCTGACAAGAAGGGGCAGCATCTCCATTGGAAATACAAGGTTCCTCCCTGGTAAGTTTTCCATATAGCTTCCCTAGATTCCATTTGCTGGGCTATATTTTCTCTGAAGATGTTTAGGTCTCAGTCTGGCCAAGCCTTCTTAGGCAGGCATGAAAATAAATGTTGCTGCAAGCCTCCATGCTGTTTCCAGGTCTGCAGACTCCCCCTGCACGTGGCTGCAAATCTCCTGAGAGGAGAATGCAGCAGTAACTCCAACATGTTTTCTTTGCAGACCTTGTCAAGCTGTTTTTCCCCTGGTAGGGGAGCATTTAGCCCTCTATGAACATGATAAGATAAATGATTTATTGTGGCATGGTAGGTATTGCAAGGCTATCAGCTGACATCACGGAGCCTGAGCTGATGGTTGTAGTGAGATATTTGGGGCTATCTGTAGAAAGGATATTTATCTCTGATTTCTTGAATAGATGAAAGCTCTTTGCATTGCCACTAACATGTGGAAGTGAGTAAAATGCTGAAAACATTTCAGCTGGACTTCTATCCTTCCTTCTCTCCCCATGTCTTATCATCTCCCCTCTGACAGCCTGGTAAAATCATGGTGGAAAGATAAAAGCAGAAAACCTTGCATAATAAAGAATTGCCTGTGATCTGAGCAGGCAATATTAGGAATCTCTCTGAGTCCAAACTCTATTTTCCTGACAACACACAGTGTAAAGAAGTCCTGACCCAGCACCATACTTCCAGTGGTGCAAGGAGCACGTGCAATGCTCTCATTCACAGTATCTCTTTCCAAGATGGTGGGTGAGCATCTGTCTTCTCCACTGATACTAAGTTTGCAGCCTGGCTGCTAGCACGAGATGAAAGTGAGCAGGGTCTCATTTGACAGCCATAAACTCGAGGTAATCTACTGTAATGCAGTTAAAATCAAAGCGTTTTCCTGCTTTGTGACATCTCTACTTTCTTCTGCCTGGCAAGGTCAGCTGAATAATATTGTAATTGAGTGCTCTCTGATTCCTTTTCACTTATCTTTAATGTGACATTGCTTTCTGTACACATATTAATTACATAAGCCAAGACGAATTGTGAAGTAAATAAATACATTTTTAGATGTTACTTTACTTTGAAAGTAGGAGAGACAGTCTGTTCTTAGACTTAATACAAGACAAACATTCTCTTACTGCTGTGGTACGCTTAAATGTAACTTCTTCCTAATGAAGAGGAACTGGTGTTCCCCTTTGAGACAAAGAATTTGGGCTGTGTTTGAGAAAAGGTTGATTTTGGATCACTTTCTGTTCTGATTGTGGTATGCGTTCCATGGGGTGTAAAGGCAATACATGTTGTAATGTGGCACTTAAACTGTTACTATGCTTTTATTGCATTTAGGAAAAAAAGGTCTCCAATCATAGTTAACCTAGGAGAGTTTGTTCCCCAGTGTGACGCTTACATGTTTTAAAAATAGTGGGATCATTTGTTTCTTTCACCTTGAATATAAGGCAGAGAGGTTAGAAGGAGAAGCACAGGGGACACAGGAAGTGCCTTATATTGTTAAGGTCTCCTTATCTGCTGAGCGGCAGGGAAAGAATCAGAATGATTTCTTGGGTGAAAACAGAGAGAGATTCTCCACTGATGATTGTCCTTCTAAGCCTCTCCTATCACAGGCTAGCAGTTAAAATAATACTCACCTACTGGGCGTCCAGCAGAGTTGATCTACCTTTTCTGCTAGGATGTTCACGTCCAGTCAAGCCTGATTAATCTGTTGCAAGTCCTGAATGATCCCAAATATAACACAGAACAGCTACACCTGTTTATCAAGTCAGTTCATTTCCCCTCCCCTATTCCACACTGAAAAGGAGCATTAATTAAAACAGTAAACAAACGAGCGCCTATTCTAAATCAGAGCTGCAGGCAAAGAAGAGATAACTTAGGCTCTTGAGAAGAGGGATTTTCAGTTAATTTATGGAATCTACTGTCACTCTCAGGGCAAGGGAGCTTACTTAGCTGGGAAATTGAAGCAGACAGGCTTTGTCTAAACACTTTTTTTTTTTTGACAG
>NW_024962252.1:77814577-77898704 GCF_019238085.1 Lagopus leucura | reverse complement strand
AGTGGGGTGGGGGAAGAAATTACTGGATTTTTCCAGTGTTCTGGTGACTCCTTCAGTTTTTCTTTCTCTGCAAGATGCCCAAAAGGTAGAGGAGAGGTGTGAGGAGGAGAGGCAAGGATCTTTAAAAAACACAATGTGAGGAGATTAAACAGTCTATTAGAAAATTGTTCCCTAGAAACTAATTGCTGTGTTCCCATCCACTTTCAGTCTTCATTACTTTGCCAGAATTTTCATCTTGGGTCTGTACCTGATTCTGGACTGCCACTGGCAGGAGCATAAGCTTTTGTCCATTCAGACCCAGTGGCTACAGGTAGCTTGCTGAACAGCCTCAGTTTGATTGCCATTTTGAGAAGCCTGCAGTCCATGGCATACCTATAGGAGCCAGCTGTTCTGTGCAGTAAGGATGTGAGCATATGGATAAACTCCAAGGACTGTGACACAGAATTCTGACTGCAGAAATACCCAGACTGCAAGGACAGTACAGGGAATGGGGCAGGTAAAGCCCAACCCAGCTGCTGGTGGTGCTTGAGGATGATGCCTGTGTCCGAACCAGCACCAAGGGTGGGCTGTGATGTCAAGATCCCACTCTGCATGAGAAGTTGCACAAGGAAATCACCCGATGTGGATGCTGCAAGGTCAGGGCCTCTACTTTCATGTGTTGATATATATATATATTTTTAAGGGAAGCATATGTATTCATTTTTTTAATATGGGGGAAGAACCAGAAGATAAGTGAGGACTGCCCTAGCACTGCAGGAGACGTGGGGTACAGCCTCCCCTGAAAATGGACATGTGCTTTGCTCTAAATCCCCCATCACAGCAATGCTGCAGAGCTAATTGATCCTGGCTCTTCCACAGCCTCACAGAGCACCCTGACCTCCTGCCTCCGGCAGCTGGGAGGGCCAGGAGGCAGAGCAGCCCCTCTCCTTCTTCATTTTTTAATCAGAAATCCTGCCCCGATAAACCTTCCCTGCTGTAGTTCCTGCTGTCCGCTCTCAGGACAAGTTTCAGTTTCAACAAATCACCATTTTCTGTCAAAAAATTCACAACCAGCTCCTGTTACAAGCTGCTTTTCAGTTCCAGTGCGTAGCTAAAAAGATTGCTGCTCTGCCCAAAATAAAATCATATTGGCAAAGAGACAATTTAAACTCCCATCAGCCAGTATTTGTCACGATGAAGGCTGTGTTTCTCAGGAATCATACTATCACGTTGCTTCTTACAATACTGTTGGGACTCTCTCCGTGGGCTAATTAATATATTAGATGATTTATTTTATTTCAGGCTGAGATTTAGAGTAATTCAGTTTGTGAAATTACATTGAAATTGTAGTTTTCATAAAATTGCAGACAGACCAAAAAAAGTTCTGCAAATCTTTGTCATTTCAGATGTAAACCTCCTTTAAAGATATGGGAATGCCTTGTACATATTTCAAGTCATCCAGCTTCTTTTCCTTCCACATCCAGTAATCATGTTGACAAATTAATGGTAGAGAATTAGTTGTACATTAAAGATTTAAATTATATTATGCAGCGCATTGTCATAAAATGATATAAAACAATAGGAAAATAAATGTAAATTAATTCAAGTTACTGACATGTAAAACACAGAGTGACATCTGTACACTTAGCAACTTGCGCAGCTGCCGTACTTCTCAATGTACGGTACGTGTTCGGTGCAGGGAGTGGGGGAGCAGGGATGGAGGGATGGGGCTGGAGGCAGCGGTTGGAGATTTCGAGGGGCTGGGCCCAGCGTAACTCCGCTTCTAAACAAACAAATCTGTGTCCAGACTCACCCCTTTGTGCCCCCGGGGGGACACTGGAGAAGGTGCCTTTGTCCAGCGGAATGAATACCCCCTAATGACAATACCGGAGGTTTTGTATTATCCCGCCCTGAACCAAAACCTGCAAGTCCCTGTAAATGCCGAAGTGAAATTGCTTCCAGGGGCACAACCCTTGGACTTTCAAGGGCTCGCACACTACTGTGCAGGCTAATTACACGGACGCAGTTTCCTGGTATGAAGGAATGTGTTACCTGCAGCAACGGGCGCAGAAAATACGGGGAGCGGGAGGTGCACAGAGGAAACAGAAAGCAGCAGTGAATTCCAGCTCCAGCTCAAGGTTTATACCCACAATCCAGACCCATGCTGGGAGACTAATCACTCGGGCCATTCTTCAGGCTGTTGTCCAATCAGCCCGTGAATAGCAAAACTTCACAATGCAGAGTATGAATTAGAGGGGAATAAATGTGGGTGCAGACTTTTTTGCAACAATACCTAACTGGGCCTTTCAGCCAGGACAACTCATGGACAAAGGCCCGGCGGAAATTGAAGTAACTTTTGGAGGCCCTCGCGGCTCTTGTCAGTAAGAGCTGGCTCTAAAATGGTAGCACTGCCTTCTTTTTGTGCAGACCAGATCAATTATTCACTGGGGGGAAAAAGAAAAAAAAAAAAAAAAAGTCTTAAAAATTGGACATTTGTGTTGTACTTGCGTTGGAAATCAGGGCTGCTCGCCGAATGAAACCAAATATTTTTGTCTCCTCCTCCTCCTCCCTTTCATGGATGCTGTAATTATTTAGGCAGTGGCAGAGTGCTTGCATCCCACAGCTCCCACCCCCCGCACTAGAAAGAGAGGAAAGCTTCTTGAGCTATAGAGATGTCAGGTCTGTGTTTTAAAATTTAGCTTTGTTTACCCAACAGAATGGAATTCATTACTGTGCAAAAGTGGTTCAATTTTCTGACCTTTTTTATTCAAAATGTTGAAAGTAGCAAAAAGCTCATTCGAAGGTCACAGGTTTATGTATCTATTCTCTTAAGTGTTTTAGAAATTCATATGGAGGACACTAAAGGTGGAATATGTGAAAACATACTGTTCATTGTTTACCCTAACCTTGCCATGATTATTAGATAAATGAGTGAAGCAAAATGGCATTAAAAGCCATTGTTAACAGTGATTTTTTTTTTTCCTGAAGACTGTTCATTTTTGCCCCTGATCTGCAAAGGTCATTTTCTAATTCTTTTCACCGAGTAGTTTATATAACTTCTGCATTTCAAGTCTATAAAAAGCTTTTGCAGACTTTTCATACTACAAGTAGTAATTTGTTTCATTACCGTTTGAATTTTTATGTGTAATTCCTACAGGCATTTTGAGATGATATTGTCAGGCTTAAAAGCCGAAAGGCTTTTCAGTTTTTTTTTTTTAACCCAGATCCATTCTATCAGGATAATTTAAAATTAGTGGAATTAATCAGTCAGCCATTTAAAAGCCAAACTTTGCGGAGCAAGAGATTGGAGGCAAAATCATTTTATTTTTCTGTATCTGCAGCTTATTTGAAAGACCTTTTCAGCTCGCTATCCGAAGCTGATATTTAACTGTTACTTATTCCCCTAATTTCTGTCCTTTGTTCGAGGAACTTTCCTAGCTAGATCTTGTTGCTCCGTTCCATGCTAATTGCAAGCTTACATTATATAAATGGCTTTGTAAAGAAAACTATAACCCTAAGCCTTGAAAGTTGCATGTTTCTATTTGCTCAAACTTGATGCACTTATTTGGAGAGGGTCATTTCGAGGAAAGCTGTGTAGGCACTAAGAATGTCCTGTATAATAAGCTTAAACAGAACCCTTTGTCAGACCTAGTATTCTCAGGCCTGAAAATTAGGCCCCCTTTTTCTAACCGCGGGCTGAAGTGGTTCATTACCGCAGCCTCCTTCGCCGGGCCTTGGCCCAGCCATTCCCAGTACTCGAGCGCTGTAACTTCCTTAAAAAGGAAGAAGGAAAACATGGCACACAAAGGTCTTGTTAGCACTTCCTATGCGAAATTAGCAGCTTTCTAAAAGGTACAACTCCAATTACCTCACATTGTGGGGACGCGCACAAACCCAACAATGCGTCCAGTCTTGCAAGTGACATTCTGTCTCTCCGGAGTTACTTCCCTAATTAGGGATGACGAAGCTCCATTCTGGCGAGTGCATCTATTTACAGTGGGCCACAATGCCGCAACTCGAGCATCCTTCTGAAAGGCCCGTGTTAAAAAACACAAGTGCTCTTTTGGCAGAGCTGTCTATGGGGAAGCGCCGCATTCCTGGCGGCTACACCCTCGAGAAAGTGCTGCTGCGTTCCCCGTATTGTTCACACTTCAGGACTCATTGTGGACAATAAAGCTTCTGCCCAGCGAGCTCTGGGAATTACAGTGGACAATGAGGAGGCATTCTTAGGAGAGTCTAATGATGGAAAAAAAGAAAAATATTTATTGCTTTTGACAGTTTCACAAGGGGCAAAAATCCTTGTCATGGCTAAAGTTTCCACAGCTGTTGGAGGAAGGGTGGTCATATGGACTAAAACAGTTCAGCTCCTTTGTTAGGAGCCTGAGCACAAGGGCCAAGCTGTGAAATTAAAGATTAAGTTCATTAAGGTAAGATAATGACGCTTGCATTGTTGTTGATACAGGTGTAGCCGCAAAGCCCAGCACGCCAAACCTATCTGCAAGGGAAACCTTCTGTCAGGCACGCTGGAGACGTTTGCTGCTTGTCCACAGCCCTCAGCAGGGCTGGAGACACGCACCTTGGTGTGCTGGGGGGCAGGAAGCGTTTGGGGGCACCACAGGACTTGTCTTTGCCCTGACAAGATGCCCGCTCAGATCGAGGGCTAGAATATGTTTCCACTGAGTGGAAACATCTTGAAATACCAGCTGCGTTACTGTGAGAGAGGAGGAATTATTAATTCCCTGGTAGCTTATTTGACATAAAAGTGTTGCTGATTATTAGTTTGCTGCTGCTGTTGAGTGTTTGGGTTCTTCGTTATTATTGCATTATTTGTATTCTTAACAGTTCAAAAGTTCAACAGTTTCAACTAAATTGCACTCTAATATTAGGGTTCCAGCATAAAATTACTGTAGTTAATAGTAAAATAAGACCTTTGTGTAGGTATATAGATAGCTTCCCAAATTCATTAAAAAAGCCCTCGTGAATTAGCACAAACATACTGCTGGGGGTTGCACTATTTTGATTCAGAAGATCAATTATCTGTTGTGCTACTTCGGTGAGGGACACGGATGATAATTTCAAGTGATTAAAAATGCTGCGGTACATTTCCATTTTATTTCATTACAATAAGCATAAAGCAAGGGCTTGTACTGAAGAGCCTGACATCTCCGTTTTGCTGTTTTGCTTTATCTGGCACATTGGTCACCCAGTGCATGTACTGATTGTGACTGCTGTGAGCGTGTCACATGCAGAAATGAACAAGCCAGCGAGCAGGATTCTTTCTAAACCTGCTGCTCAGACAATGTGTCCGCATGGCAAAGCCAGCAAGAGCATACAATTTAATCCACTCTTGTTTTACCTGCTTCCCTGTGCAGTCTTCAGTGTGTTTTGTAGTGCAATAGTTGGAGGTAGCACGCTCTAAAAAAATTTTTCCCACATGTTTCGTGTAGGTAAGCGTCTACAAGTGGACACTGACTGTTTCTTAGAGATTAGAATTTCCACAGCCTGATGCCTGTTCTTTCGGGGCTGGACCGGTGAATAACATTTCATTTTCTGTCTCAGTCTACTTTGGCAGTCCAATAGCTCCTATGCCCGTTTGGGAAAAAAATACGTGGAAAATACTAGTCTCAGAAATTCCTCAGACACAACTGCTTTTATTCAAAGCTGAAAAAGTGTTCATACTAAACAGGCACATGAAAAATGCCAAGTGTCTCCTTCTTTAAGCTAACAATAAGTTTGGCCCCATCCTGCTAGCATTACAGAATTGATTCCATTATCTTCTGCCTTCTTTAATCTGTTTTCCACATACAGGTGCCTAAGGAAGGAAATAGTAGTTATGGTTAGAAATGTGCTGAGCTATAGATATGCTAAGTAGTGGAAGTCTTGCTTTTTTACAGAGGCATCTGTTTGTACAGAAATTCTCACTTTCTGTTCCTGGGGAGAATAAATAATGTATCAGTATTTTTAGAAAGTGAGTTATTCAAGTAACATGTAACCTCTTTATGGCATCTTTAAAATTTGGGATCTAGGTTTAGTCTTGTGGTGAAGATAATGAATTCTGTTTGCTCACTTGAGAGAAAAAACCTGTTACATAGCTGGAATATATATTCTATTACAGCTAATGTAATGCTTCATCCCTTGAACCATTTGATAATTACAAAGATTGTCGCAGGCAACTTCTCAAATTTTCTTAAGTCTCGATCAACGCTTTGGTACTACAAAGAGTGGTCATTAGAAGGATGCTTTTTCATGAAGCAAAATGCTTTTGATTTGTTTTTTTAAAAGCTCAGGATGTTTTTTTTTCTATAAAGAGCTGTTTATTACCCAAATAACTTCGACCTTTTTTGGCTATGAGAATAATTTTAAATTATTTAATTTAAATTATGTAATAATTTTAAAATATAAATCCTCAGCCTCTTCTGTTTTAACATTTTTGAGAGACTGTTGAAAAATCCTTGTAAAATACAACTGAACTGAAATGAAATACTGTTCATGAAATAATTTGCCTACGAATCATTACTAACAAATCAAATCAGCTTTGTTTTCCTGCATGTATATGTGGCTAAGGCAAGAGAAGAACTTTAAATATTTATTAAATAGATCACAGACTAAAAAAGGATTCTTTGTTGAGATGGGTAAAAGAAAATGAAGAAAATGACACTTGAGCTGTGTTTCTCCATCTACATCTGTATGCATACAGGGTGGAGGTATTATATTTGAAAAACAGCATCTCACAAGTAGATTGTTTTCACAATGAGTTTTCTCTGTGGAACGGTTCACATGTTGCATGGGTGTGCTTCTCCCTCTTATATACGTATATATACAGCCTTATTCAGAAATGCCTCCATTTATGTGTGGATATGGATGAACACAGTAGTGTGTGTATATGACTACCATCTCTATATGGGAATATGCTCATATATTAATTTGAATGCACTGACAAATTCCTATTGCTTTCTATATATTATGTCCCAAATGAATTGTTCATTGTAATCTTTCTTCATCTGCATAGAGATATAACAGATCCAGTTATGATAAATATTGCTTTGACATAAATTACTTTCTGTAGCGCTGTATCCATTTCTACTTTCCGCTTTCAAAGGAATAGTGAAAAATGGTTAAAAACTTGTGCCAAATCTTTTGTCTTAGGAATTATGCAAGGAATTTGCACCAGTGATTGAAGACTATTAGGTTCTATTTGTCCTGTGATCGACCACCTTTTTTTGAAGAGTAATTCATCCCTCACAAATACAAACCAAATTATGAAAGCACCTGAGCTTTGCTATGAATGAATGCAATGTATGAAATGCGTTGAAGTTGCGATGTATGGAATGAAATGCAGTTTGCACAATGATGTCTACTCCTGTCAGTCTCTCAAGGATAAAACTACACAGTTGTGAAGTGTCACTTTCCAAGCCAGCTATCCAAGTGATAGTTACAGGAGTCAGTGCTGCACACATGTAGAGCTTATCAGAAGATTTTGACATGAACACTGAATACTTTTTTTTCTGGTTTATATGCCACGTCTTTTTGACTAACCAATATATGGTAAAAAATTATTAAGAAATCTATGACAATTGCATTTCACTGTGCCCTCTACAGTACGTCCTGACACTGTAATCTTACTCAGCTGCCAAGTCCATCTTCTGTTCTCTGTGGATTAGTTATTTAATTTTTGTATTCAGTATATCAGAAAAGCTTAATCTAAAAGTCATTGCATGTGTTTTAATGTTAAAATTTGTCATTGCCATGTCAATTTTTTATATTCCAAATTATGTTCATCCCCTTTAACAGTACAAGTAGCAAATGTTTTGCAGAGAAACTAGATAGGCAGATTTAGTACACGGTTTTAACACAACACATTATTCGGTCCTGCTGGAAGTAAAATGCTTAGAGCTTTTTTTTTGTTGTGAAATATTGTTTTAAAGGATTAGGCTGAAATTTCTGAAGAATCTTGTATGGGCTAGAAAAGCTGTCACTAAGCATCCATGCTTTTTTGGCAAGAGAAATTAGCCTTCACTGGACTCCATACTGTGCTGCTCATGCAGCTGGTACACAAATTAGCAAGCATAGTTAGACTCCAGTGCAAGTCATTTTTCCAGCAGGTTATTTCCTGCAAAGTTAATATTACAACTTTTGGATACAAATGATTAGAAATTCTTGAGCATAAAAGCTTGCAGTCATCAATGGGAGTATGCAGACAGCTTATGCATATGAATTTCTTGGCCAATGGGAATGTCCTCTTGTGAAGTCCTGTAAGGGTTCCCGGCTAAGCACAGGTAGGCATCTGAACAGGCTGCAGTCTATTCTAGACCCTTCCTTGTTAAAAAGTACAGGAGACAGAGATTTAACTGTGCCTAGCAAATTACATGCTTAATGGGTAGCAGGACTGCAGTGAAGACCTTCTTTACTCCATTTATATTTAAATTCATTGCAGTGGTCTGCTTTTGTGCAATGCATGAATTGTCAAAAGGTGAAAATTTGTTTACTTTACTATTCCTTCTACCAGATTAAATGTACCTGTCCCTCTGAGGTGTATGGCTACACTACAAAGCCTAGAGATATTGCACCAAGCTTGGGTACAGCACAGAATCTAACTCACAGAAGTATGATCTTGCCCACTTGGGACTCGGACTTCCTGGGGCTGGACTGCTTCCAAGAGCTAAACTGGCACACTGCTCTATAGCACTGGAGTCTTCAGTGCAGACATATCCTCAAGTGAAGAGTCTTCACGTAGTCAGAAATGAAGGAAGCCCCTCTTAAAGAAGCTCTATTTTCTCTTCTTTCACCTGGTTTTGCTGGATTTCATAGCATGTATTTAGCTTCTGTCATTTTGGAGTTCATTCTGAGGAGGCTGGGGACTCCAGATCTTGGAGTCAGGCATAGAGCATAGATTCACAAGTGGGCTGATATTTCCTGTTTCACCGTCTATGTTATCAAACCCTAATTCTAAATAGACTGAAAAATACTGACGATTTGAGTACACTAATTAATTCTAAATATAGAGTTAATATCATTTAATTTTCTGAAGAGTCTTGGCTCTTCTGATACACTCCTGCATCATGTTGTTTCCATTTTCTTCTTCCCTTTTTATGAAGAACTGGAGTGTGGAAAATAATTATGATGGACAAAAAGGGCTCAAAGGCTACTTGAGTACAGGCAGGGGCCAGGGACACTGTTTCCAAAGTAGGAAAAGCTCAGATGCTACTTAAGATCCAGAGGAGGAGAATCGAGTCAAGGCAGCAGTATGACATTAGGCAAGAGAGTGAATTCAGGGAGAATAAGTAAAAGAAAATGAGAGGAGAAACGCTGGTGAGTATGTAGAGATTTTACGAGAGCACTGTCGATGGAGATGATGCGTTTAAAGGGCATGTGGTAAGAGCCAGGGAGATAAAGGAAAAACCGAAAAACCACCCATGACATGGGTTAGGAGGACAAAGAAAATTGACTGAGGGGTCAATTCAGAATGTTTTTAAGAATACACTTGAGTGTAAGTACCTAAATAACTTCATAGAAACCAAGCAGATGACTTATAGCGAAAGCCATGTGTGTACCCACGTACCCTGCTGAACTGGAGCTTTTAATGATAGCCTTTATACAGATTTGAGTGAGGGAGGAGTTGGACAAGAAGAGGTTACAATAACTGAGATACGAGGCCAGCAAACAGAGAAAGGCTAACACAGACTGAAAGCTAAAGGTAACATATCTACGCAGCAGAGCTTTCTACAAACTTTTCTGCTTTTGTTCCACACCCTCTGTTTTACACCAGATTGACAGCTTTCAACACTAACCTAAAACTTCAGGTCTTGTATGCTCCAACTTTGAAGATGTGCATAGAATAAGTTTCCAAGAGGCCAGGAAAAAAAGAAGGAAGTAAGTCAGGCTTCAAATTTCTTTTCTTCCCTTAATGGACCAGTGGACTCTCCTACCAAAAGATTTTCCAAATATTTCAGAAATACTCAGACTAAGAAGGCAGCAACATTTTCCCTTTCTAGAACAGGTGTGGCATCTGCAGTCAGACATTAACACTGCTTTCATATAGTTGGCAAATGAGTATTAAACTGCACTCAAAAGGTCTGTAAGTCAACCAAGGGTCTGTGCACCAAGCATCAGCTTGTTACTTGTTATGACATTGCCAAGTATCTAAAAACAAAATACCAGAACTGAGTGCAAAACTTGTAGTAACATAAGTGAGACCTCATTAAAATACCTTGTCCTTTTGGCCTCCTTCTGATTGTCAGCCCTCATCACTGGGAAAACTGCATTTTCCTGACGTTGGCTACCAGAGCTCTGAACCTCTTGTTTCAGTGTCAGCAATAAATGTTCAGAGCTTAACCTGGGCAACAGTGCAAATTGAAATATTGGAGTTGCGTGGGTCAGAACTCTTTTAAGAATATTCCTTTTGATTCTGCCTTGTAAAATCAACAAGAAAAGGCAACCAGGGAGCAATGTACAGAAAATATCTCTCAAAACTGCAATTTAAATAGAAATCTGAAATCAGCATCTTTAGTCAAACTTCCAGCTTAGATTTGGCCCCTGTGTTAGGCAGGCTTTATGATGGCAGGATGTTAGTTGTTTTTCACAGGATTAAAGCTTGCTTCCATTTATGTAATGCATACATAGATGAAAGAATGAAAAATAGCTATAAATTTTAGTAAATCTTAGCTGCCAACACTTAATTTTTCAGCAAAACTAAACAAATAATATATTATGCACATATATTTCTAATTGGGTGCAACACATTGCTCTCTTCCTCAAATTGCCAGCATGTTTTTTTTTGTCATCGATCTGGGCACTCTCTCTCTGCTTTCATACCTGCTCGTACCACATTGGTTGTCAGTACTGGGAGTGTTTGACATTGCTGCTGCCATTGTAAATTGAAAAATGGAACTACGGGCCAGATTGCTTTTATCTGTTTTCTAGTTTTGATCTTTTCATCTGCTCTTTGCCAAGTAATGTCAGCCATGATTACTTCTAACTTGCCAAAATTCTGATCGGCTTTTAAACAGGTGACATTTTCCTATAAAAAGACTCTACCACAAGCATGTTTCTTTTTCCAGCCCCGAATGTCACCTCTTTTCCCATAATTACAGTGGTCTAAGTGACACATTTCTGGACTACTGACAGTTTTAAAGATTTGCTGTTTGTGGGTATTGCAATTACTGTGCATTACCTTCTCCCTTCTGAGAGGAGTGAAATTATTTCCATAGATGTTGCTGCCTTCACAGTACTGCCTTTGATTTTGCACAGCTGGCTCTAGACTGGATCTAGATTTGGAAGTAGCTGCAAATAACTTACAGTCAGGCAAATAAATAACTTTGGAACTGGCTACTGCCGTTCCTTAAACAAAATCTTTCCTAAACTTTTGCTCTCTTTCCTGGAAATATTCTCAAAAACTTGTACCTTTGGTAGAAATCGTAGGCTAGTGTTTTTGCCCCGGCGTACTTACGGATGTTAATAGCACTTCTTCTTGCAATTATTCTTGCATGTAGATCTGTCATTTAGCCCATGGATCAAATCCCGAGTGCTACTCTACCTGTAAATCAGGTGCTGCACATGAACCAATATGCACAGTGATGACAATTGAGGTTTGTTTACTTAAGTTGGGATTTCATCTCTTCAGGGAGAGAAAGAACAGGTTGGAAATGAAACCTATAAACTGGCTTGGCGAGCCTAAGGTTACCATTTCCTTGGTCTGCCTTCTGCTTTCTGTTTAACATCACAATGATCAACAAATGCTACAGATCTAGACATCTTTCAACTTTACTGACAGATTCTGTATAAGAAAATAATAGTTCCTCATTTCACCTTCTCCTTAGTTTCAGAATAAAGCCCTGGGAAACACCACAGGCACAAACCAGTGATCCGCTTTTGGTCTCTCTATTACATTTATATATATATATGTATATATACATATACATAAATACATTTTTATTTAATGTCACAGAGCAGACTTACCTGAGTCTTCTGCAGTCTGTAGAAGGGTGATTCACACAACCCCTTCTGAACACTTGCTACATACCTCAGTATTTCAGATGTGAGTAGAAAGCTGCATAAATGTATTAGTCTGCATCGTAGATCTCTGGAACTAAAAGAAGAACGGTATTATGAATTATGTATATATTATTTTTTTAAAAGAAGGACTAATTCATTGATAACTTTAGGACAATTTTTTTTAATTTATGCATATTTACACAATTACATTTTTTTTTAAATTACCTACATAAATTAGGACCCTGAAGCAGAAATTTAAAGAATGGAGGGAACAAGAACACCTGTGCTACCTGCTGTAGGGAACCTGCTTTGGCAGGGGGGTTGGACTCGATGATCTCTGGAGGTCCCTTCCAACCCCTACAATTCTGTGATTCTGTGATTCTGTGAATAGACTTCACAGTCAGTCTCCTTTAAGTCCTTGGTATAGTCATGAAGTTAAGATACAAAAGCATTTGCAACAACAACATAGTGGGCAGAGAGTATAAAAGAGAGGCCATGCCATTAAGGCAATTAAGAAAGATTAAGATTGTTTGTGGTGGAAAGACCCATTAATCAATAGGCCAGAAATCACAGCATGTGGAATATACTTCACAAAAAAAAAAAAAAGAAAAAAAAAAAGAAAAAAGAAAAAAGAAAGAGAACAAACAGGCTAAATATATCCCATACCAAAGGTTATGGAGTTCTCATTAATGAGAAATCATATTAATCCCTCAGATATTGTTGGCTCCATAGTTAGGTTTTCCATTTGCACAAGAAGGAGTAACGCTGATGGAATGCATCCTAACTGATGCAAAGCTGCTGTTTAAAAAATACCAGTCCACAGCTGGCACCAAAGACACATAGCAATATCTGGGAAGGGAAAGCAGAGCTGACTCAAGGGAAGAGGTTGACACTTCTCAGCATTTTGCAGGGTAGGAACAGTCATTACAATTATTCATTGCTAGTAACAGTGACACACAACACCCCATTCATGTACCTAAAGCTGCTGTACAAAGAAGGCACGATGCTTGTCAGAAGGATGGGTAATTGAAAATCCTTGCATTTGCAAAATGCCTCTGGGCATCTAATACAAGTCTTCATATGGTAATGAGAAGAGGAAACAAAGTGGGAGGGTTACTGCACATATTGAAACTTGCATCTGAAATAATCGAAAATTGGTTTGAACAGCCATGTAACCAGTACGAAGCTGTGCGGCACTCAGCTTCATCTTCAGCAGCAAGGTGACCATACAGTTCCAGCCCTATGAATGCTGTCTGAAGAAGCAGCTACTGGTGGGCAAAAACTGCTTTGCAGAGGGTTTTGCACAAATAGCTGCAGATGGCTGGATTTTTTTTCTTTGCTTTTTTTTTGGTTTTTAGCAAACTGAAGAGCAAAGGTAGAAACAAGTGTGTTTTGTTTTGTTTTTCCCTAGGAAAGGTGCATTTCCATCATATTTGAATTTATGAGTAACTCCTAAAATTGTCGCTTTAGAAATTGCTATTGATTTCTTTTCTCAGAATGGCCAGTTTTAGAAAAATTATTTTAAATTTTCAGAACAATTAAGATGAGATATTTTAGTCATCAAGTCATTGATTTGCAATGGGGGGAGGGTGGGATTTATTTATTACTTAAATTTTAATTGCTGTTCAGGTGAGAAAAATCAGCTCACAGCTGAATATGATTTTTGAGTATATGGCATCAGTGGAAGAGGCATCTGAAATGACCTTGCAATTCATGAAGTAAGTTGCTACTTTTATTATTATTATTTGACTTAGCAAAGGTATATTGGGTTACTATCACTAGAAATGACTGTAAGAGGTCAAGTGAGTTAAGAAGAAGAGGCAGCTGTTTTGCTTACTCCTATAGTAGTTCTGCTGTTGGGAATAGAGTAATAAATATCAGATAAAAGCTTGACCTACTGCAGATACTCTAGGCAATATTAGCCAGCTCTTCAGAGAGGTTAAGGGCCCATAGAATGACTCTTTAATTTCATGTAAAGCTACAGGATTCTGGAATTTCTTAGTCTCTACGTGCTTTGCTACTCATTTATTAAGGAGAAACTAATACAATTCTCAGAAAAAATATGGTGATGTAACAAATCTTCATGGAGCATTTAATTTCTGAACTTCTGCATCGCTTACAAAGTAACACTGTCTAATACAAGGCATCTTTGTTGTAACTTCTAAAGTTGCTTTCATTTTTCTGTTAAATCTGCTAGAGCTTGGAAAGAATGAGCATTTGGTCCCCAAACTGTTTATGTTGCCACGTTGTATGCTGCAAAGTAGATGGCTCAACTAACACAACAAAATGTTCTGGTGGCAAAATGAGCATTGGTAAGGAGTTACATGACCAGGATAAAGATATCAACAGTAAAGGAACCTGGTAGTTTCAGATATTTTCTGTTTCTTAACAGGACTGGCAAGCAACTTCTTTCTATATGCTCTTCATAGTACATATTAACAAAATACAGCATGGTAGCTTTTGGCTGAAAAATCAAGAGTTGGCAGTCTCCTTAACTGCTGAGAGCAGTCTACAGAGCAAACCATTTGTGTTTTTTGAAGATCTTGCAGTGTATTTGATACCAAGTATGTGCTGTTGTTTTGGGAGGCAAATGCACTTAGTAGATGTCTGTTGTCTGCGAAGAAGTGTGGGGTTTCTGGGCTTTGTGATCTTGATAAAATTTATATTTTATCAAACAAATAATTTACTGCTGATGTGTGGGTGGATGTTCCTCTGTCACAGAGTCTGAGAATTTTAGTGAGGTTTTTGGCTGCTGTGCATGTTTTCTGCCATTCTTCTTCTATACACAATCACCTTGCTCTTTTCCTATTGCATTTTCTCAATTTTACTACATAAACACATCTTCTATCATATTGTTTATCCATGCATGGAGCAAGAAAATAATCTGACTGCACCATTCTAGACCTCTTGACATTTATAGAGAGTTGGGATTTAGACAGACCATAGAAGAAGGAATTGCACAATTCAAGATGAGAAGTGATTAAGACATGAACAAGGATTTCAGCAGAAGCAAGGTCAAGGTAAAGATGAACTCAAGCAGAATTTCATAGGTGGAAGTAAGCAAGAGGATGAGAAAGGCAGTCTGGTGCTATGAAAAAACCATTTATTGTTTTGAATTTTGCTCTGGTGGGATAGAAATGTAAAGAAATGTAATATATTTTAATTATGCTGTGCTAGCTAGGGCATAGAGATGCCAAATGCTTAGTGACACACTGCTGTAGTTTCCTATACCTCCCTCTTACTTACATACTTCCCTCCTCTCAATCCATTTCCATATGTGGAAAATGTCAGGCATTTGAATTAAACATTTCACATGTTACAGTTGTAACAAAGAAATTCATAGCAAATGACTGCTAAAATATTTGTTTACTCTGTTCTCATGAATTAAGACAGCTTGCTAGTGTCGAAGAAGTTGCCATAGTGTCTTATTCCCAATGTCTGTTTGTGGGAAGAAGCAATACTTGCACAGAAATCACATGCAGTTTCTAGGTCAGCTTTATTTTGCATTTCCTATCATCTGTCCATGCATGCTCTTTGATGTGCTGAATAGCTTGTAGGTGTTTGGTCTGCTGGTGAAAAAAGCCTAAGACCAGACACTGAGAGAATCCTGAGCCCCTGCAATGGGGCAGCCTGCCATGTGCTTCTGCTGTGGAGAGGAATCTGAAAAGAGGGGTGGCAAGGGCAAAGTGCATATCTATAGAAGTGGACATCAGGGCTGATAGACCTCTCACAGTTTGGCACTGCCAGCTTTGGTAAGGTTTATTCCATGTTCTTGGTTCAAAATCTCAGTGCAGTGCTTTTTGATGCTTGTATATTAATTTCACTGTAGTTGTTAGCCAAATTAATTGGCTCTCCATACTAGAAAAGGATAAACAGTTATATAACAAAGTAGATAGCCGTTTGAGAAATATTTTCCTTCACTCTGCAAAACGGATTTTTGTTTTCTTTGTGTCTCTTATTGTCCCTGGGCACCTGCATAGCGAGGGAAAGAATTTTTGTGTCCAAGTTCTTGATCTTCCTTCAGTTTAAGTACTCTCACTGATTACCAGAGCTCCATTTAAACTGGAGGGAGGCAACCTCTTCACAAGCTGGCTGCCATTTAGGGCCCTTAGGGTGATGCAGTCACTGTGCTGATGAGAGGCAGTGTGGGCAGCACCAAGTTACTCTCTCACACGTTACTGAGCATGCACAATCCTGAGCATTGCTAATGAAGGAAGAAAGTTACCTCCCACTCAGCTCCCTCCCCAGCTGATAAAGTGCCCACACAGCTTCTGAAATCAACAACCTTCAGTACTATTAGCAAATTGGTTGGTGAGCATAGAACCCAGTGAAACAAACCGTTTTGCAGTCTTACAATGCTGTAAAAATTTTGGTTTGTGACTGGGTGACCTAATTTGTGACATAATACTTTGTATTAGGGATGATGAAGTCATATGAAGCTCATGTTTTAGAGAATAGCTTGCACCATGGAATTACAAAGATAAATAAGGGTTACAAAGATATTGTTCAGCTTTCCTTTGCTTCCTCCACTAGCTCAAAATCTAACAGCATAGCCCAGCTTGCCAATACGAATAACAAGAGGCTCAACCCTTTATGACACAGAGCAAGCCTTGCCATGCTTGATTCCTTTCCATAACATGTGTGTCTTCCTCAATAGCATGATGTTCAGTAAGCTCTTATCTATGCATGCTCCTCATCCTGGCTCCAGGTAAAGCAGTCTCTTTTTTTTTTTTTTTTTTTTTTTTTTTTTTCCTCCCCTGCAAATAAGGAGTTATTGCTAGTTACAGAGCCAGCCAATAATTTTATCTGAGGAGTGTGTGGAATTGATTAATAACCTTAACTGAAATAAAGTAGATGGATATGGGCTTATTTTAACACAATATTTCCTTCTAAAGAAGATAAAGATGGTTTATTCCAAACTTTACATTTTTAGTGTGTTTTGACCGTGGATTTTATAGAAGTAAGATTAATGTCTTCCAATAAACTTTAAATATTCCATTTTCTCTCATGGGAGTGCGAGAGACTTACTGGACTTTCAACAACTTAAGCAGTCTCCACCAACAACACACAATTCTACCTCCACTTCAGAAGGCACTCTACACAAATATGAGCAGTCCTACCAATGGGCTTGAAGTTAGACCTGCCTTGAGACAGAGCACATCAGTTTCTTTCCTTTCAAGTTTCTGTGAAGCTTCAATCTTGAATTTACTATAGCAAATTTCTGCATTCTGATGCTTAAAGTAAGAATAAATAATTATGAAATTAAAATTCATTGAATGAATTGGCTGTATTGGTGTAAGCAAGCACTTAAGATACATCCGAAATGAAAACAAACCTAAGTAGACAATTCAGCCTTGGCTGCACAATGAAAAGCCTCTAGTTGTACATTGACCAATATCTTTACAACAAATGAGGCATTCAGATATTGTGCACAAGAACGGTGCTGGTTTAAAAAAAAGAAAGAAAGAAAGAAAGAAAAGAATCCCTCACAAGGTGTGTCTTTGTGAAATATATTGTCTTTCTGAGCTCTGTGCGTATGTTTATTTGACTATTGTTTGCATAACCTAGAAGATCAAAGAATGAAAAGTTGATATGCACAGGAGAGATTTTCTGAGATGTTTTACTTCTTGATGCACAGGCAATCTAAACATTAATATTCATCATGTTATAATTTTCTTATTCCTATGCCAAGCTTCAAACCACTTAGAATTAAGACTCTTTTCTGTTTTGCTGCTATTACATATTGTTTTATCTGCTTTCACTTCATCTTGTACAGTGCCACCTAAATAAGCAACTGTGCATGATTGATTGCTCTACAGCTTCAAATTGTGATTTGTAGAGGAAATAAAATTCCTGATGCATTTCTGGGGAGGGGCACTGGGGAAGGTAGATATCTGCATGTCTGTTTTAACACATGATCAGAATCTTACAATCCCTGTCTTGCAATTAGATCTATGTAGTTTTTCTTTCTGCTAATAACCACTGAGAGCTTCAAAGTAATTCTGTAACTTGTGATGCTTCTCCAAATGGTTATGCTGATGGTGAGGCTGAAGTTCTGTCTGAACAGTTATCATCAAAATCATGACTTCATAAGATAGCATAATGTGAAGACATATTCTCAAAAAGCAATGCTGCTATAAGAATAGCAACTACATTGTTGAACACTGGATGAGCGCAGAGTCTGGACCTAAAGATCTCAGAAACGCAATGAGTTCTGATGAAGGTTGTGAAGCCTTGAGCAGAACTATTTTGCCTAAAAACTCCCAGGACTTCAGGCTCAGAAATTACTGATATTGAATCTTTTCTTGGGGGATGAGGGGGTACTGTTTCAAATGCCTTCATGGCATATTTCACCCAAGTGAAAGATTCCCCATCCACGTAGATAAAGAAATCATGCTAAGTTCTTAATGACAGCAAAATGATCTTTCATGTCTGCTGCTAGCACTTCGTATACTGCTGCCTACTTTTACTAATTTTTTTTTTTTTTTTTTAGGGGGGGTAGAATTAATTTCCCAGATCAGAAATAATAAGGTGAAAAGGAATTCTGCTGCTGAATTTAAGCACAACTGAGTGTTATCCAGAGGTTAAATTCTTTTCCTGCTTAGCATAAGAACATAATAAGAACATAAGAGGCGTGCTGGCTCAGAACAAAGGTCAGCGTAGCCCAGCATCCTAGCCCCAATGATAGCCAAAAGCAGGTACGAGGGGAAGAGTAGAGAACAGGTCTTACAATATCAGATTCTTTCCTCTAAGCTTTCTCCCATCTCTCAGCTACAAATAACTGAAAAATTTCCTGAGAGGGGTGCAGTTCCCAAGTATTTAAAAGCCCTGTATGTGTTTCAGTTTTGTAGTCTTACCCGGCCTCCCCTTGAATCTACGGAACTTTACAATATCTGATAACTGATGACTAACATGAGTTGGGTGCATGGATTTTGTGGCAAAAAGTGTTGTTAGGGACTCAGGTCTAATACTTCCTCTTTCTCTGTATTTAGTAGTTAGTTTAGTAGCTCGAGAACAAATCTGGCAGTTTACAAGTCTTATAAGGAGTGGCTGAGAGAGCTGGGATTGTTTAGTCTGGAGGAGACTCAGGTGCCTCATCATACTCTACAACTTCCTGAAGGGAGGTTGTGATGAGAAGGGGTTTGGCCTCTTCTCCCAGGCAGTGAACAGGACCCGTGGAAATGGCCGCAAGTTGTGCCAGAGGAGGTTTAGATTAGACATAAGAAAAACTTTTTCTCTCAGAGAGTGGTCAGGCACTGGAATGGGCTGCCCAGGGAGGTGGTGGAGTCATTGTCCCTGGCAGTGTTCAATAGGCTCCTGGATGAGGAGCTACGAGAGATGGTTTAGTAGCTTCTGGTAGCAGTGGTAATGGGAGGACGGTTGGACTAGATGATCTTGTAAGTCCTTTTCAACCTTGTGATTCTATGATAACTATATAATGAGAATTAAGACTGTATTCAAAATGGGCAGGGCAGGGTACTAATAAAGTGTTGATAAAAGAGTAGCCTGTGGGTTGAATGAGATACTCAAGCTGTTCAGGCAGTGTGCTAGGGGCAAAGAAAGAAGGCGATTACCTTTGAATTATTCAGATCTGAACAAAAGAAGAATAGCTGACAGAAGCCCGTGGACATTTCTGAACCTTGCCAAGGAGCAGGCAGACATGAAACAAGATATCTGTTCGGTGGCAAAATTCAGTTACGTTGCTCTCAGCCCAGATCACAATAAATTCTTACATCCATCTTTCTTGATTTTTCAAACATTTCCTTTTTCTTTTATTTTTCCAATAAAATTAATCTGTTATTTATAATGATATAAATTAACTTTCTGAGACCATGTTAGCCATTTACATTTCCCCCTAGTAAATATGTGGAACAAGCCACTGACCAAATGCAAGCCTATCTGCAGCAAATCCTCCACTGTAAGTGCTTGCAAACAACAAAGGCACTCAAGTATTCTGATGATGTGGATTGTGTAAGGACCTATGTGGTTAGACAGAGCAAATCTTTTATTTTCTGTGCCTACTGTAACCAGCCGTATCTCCTGCTGTTCTGAATCACTAGGTTCAGATGACTGGCTTCCATGAATCTTGTAGTTGGAAATGTTGAAGACAGAAAAGCTCTAATGGGTCATTTTGGACAGCCTCCTGCCAGGTCATGATTATTCCCTCCAGAGCTATGTTAGTGCTTGATGAACAACATCACTACCCACAAATGAAGCAATATTGACCACAAACATAGACAAACAGAAAGAAGTTATATTTGAATGTTGTCAACAAATACTTCATCTGTAGCCTGTGTTTTTATTCTGTGTTGTATTTACTTTTTTCCCCATGCATTGGAAAGACAGGAAAACAGAAACTGTTTTGAAAAGCTCCAGAAGAAACCCATCAAACCATCAAACTGCTCAATTGATGAATTTGTGTTGGTTTCATTATGTTTAAATAATGAGGAATGCTGTATGATAACCACAGATGTTTCTCAGATGTCTGCACATTTTCTGCACATGGTGTTATTTTCTGGCTTTGCTTGCTTTTGTTTTGCTTTTATGAGAAAATGCGTTGATTCTGTAGAGTGGGAGATGTTCTGTTACCTACCAGCTGGTCTCTTGTGTCCCCCAAAGGATGTCTCATTTGATCAGTGGGTTGCTCTTACTGTCTGAGAGTTTACAGATCATCCTAATGTCATCTAATCACACAGTTGACAATTTTTCCCTCAGAAGAGCTTTTAATAAGACTGTCTCAGTCAGAGTGATGTATATAATCTTAATTTCTTGGAACAACAGAATCATTTTCTGGAGTGATATCAAATGTCTTTGTTACCTGAACAAAGTGCCAGAGGTTCTGGAAAGCTTTTTATTCCAGCCTGAAAGAGTTTGTTAGACCAACTCCATAGTTCATAAAATCTGATGGGGTGAGACCCATATGAGGGAGGAGGATTGTCAATGCTAGTCTTAAGTGTTCACTTTTAATGAGATTTTCCAAGCTTGCAGTATCAACATTCTCAATCTGCAAGTCCTTTAGAGTTCTTAATGGTTTCTGACTGTGCCCATGGCAGTAGTTGTGAATGTTTTTACCTAATCTACTTGGTGATGAAGCTGTATTCAATTTCATCTTGTGATCAGATCTCTGCAATGCACCTACATCCATTTATATCACAGGACCAGAGTCAAACTTCAGCTGTGGTTTATTTGTGAAAGGGAGTTTCATAAGCAGCCTTCAGCATCTCCACTCTATTATTTGAAAAGAATTTTTTTGTACTTTTTTCCCTCCCTTAAAATGCTATGATCCTTATTACAGGAGCTATCTCCCTTTTTGTGTGATTCTGTGTCAGTGGAGATGAGCTGATGTGCCTCAAGGGATCAAGACTGTCAACCCTGACTCTGATAGATGGCTTCTTGGCCAGTGGAGCTACACATCTTATAGTCTCTGCAGAGCTCTACACTCTCAGGTAACGCTGTAAAGCTCAACAGTTTACACAAGATTTGGGAAGAAGGGGAGCATACCAAAAGGATATAACGACAACAGTGCATTTTTGTGTTATGAATGGTAAGGATTTGAGAATATCTTTGATATCATGACAGACAGTTATGACTGAATGTGAGAACTGACAAGTGTATTTTTATATTCCAAAATAACAAATAAGACACTTTCTGCCTGACCACAAATCCTCCTATCCAGCCGATTTCATCATTCTGCCAGTGTTACACCTAATTTGCTTGAGGTTATGTTTTCATGTGTATAAATAAGCTATTCTTAAAGAAAATCAAAATTTACATGTGAGTCAGACAGTGTTTTCTGTCTTTATTTAGCAAGATCTCATAGCTTTTCTTTTCCAATTTCCAATGTATTTATTGTAGCAGGTAATGTTTGGGACTGAGTGGTCTAGTTTCTACATCATCTTTTTGTGTTACTTTTGCTGCTTCCCTGGTAAAGCATGACCAAGGTACATGGTACACATCCTCTAGGGGTTCAAGGCTAAGAAAAAGTTTTTTCTTCATAAAACAATCTTCCTTTGTGAGTCTTTGAAAGAATTAGATTTTCTATGGTTTGTTAAAAACACACATGCCTCATATTAAAAATGTCCATCCTTTATTTTAGGAAAACCTTCCAGTCCAGGACATTCTGTTTCCCTCTGTTGAGGAATGGCACTTAGGTACATGCTGTCCTGAAATTATATACTTTCCTGAATCAGAGCCCAGGTGAGATGGATCAGGATGGTGAATGAAGTAAAGGTTTGATGTGCTGGTGACCTTGTGCAGAGAGGGCAGCATGGATAACTTTGCTGGAGTTCCAAGAGAAGCTACAGAGCCCATTGCGACCATACAATTCTCAGTGGCAGAAGTCCCCACTCATTCAGCAAGGGCAGGCTTGGGCCCAGTGTTTGTAAAACATAGGCTCATTATTCCCAGGTTTCTTACACAAAGATTACTACTGTAATATGTAATATGGCTTTTCTCTGAACTGACTATTCTTCTTATTTGTTAAGCAAAATTGCCCGTTTTTCTCCCTGACATATTTACACAAAGTGCCTTTTCTTTTTCTTGTCTTTTTAGGTAGGATTTTCTGTCAGCATGTTTTATTTGGGAAATAGCATGTGACACTGATGGATCTTCCCCTTTCCTTTCTTTTTCTGATAGAAAAACACCTGCAGCATGGAACAGCCCTGGAAAAGTTAAATAAGAGCCTGTGTGCTGTGATGTTCTGTGGTAGTAAATATATTCTAGTGTACACTGAGCAGCATAAATATGTAAATATTTTATAACGTGTACTTATGCATCCTACCGCTGTTTTTCTTGCAGAGCATACACTTAAGAAATGCACATCAGGTTGCATGCATCTGTTGTAGTGGTGGGAGTCTGCTCTGCTAATAAAATACTGAATATGTAAATCCCTCCACTTTTTATAACCAACGCTTTAGGTTGCATTTACTGTAAACAAAGATGTATTTTTGAGGGCAGTTGGTTTGAGTTTATTGTTTATGTAAATCTCTCAGAATGTGACATAGCCAGATAGCTTCCTATGTTGTGCTGATCCACATTTTAGGCCAGCAGCCAAAGTATTTTATCTTTTACTTCATTATAGTGATCTTCCAATTAGCTGTGGTCTGTAATACCCTGATTTTGGTGGCAGTGGTTTGGGGAGGATTGTTTGATAGTTCTGCTCGAGAGGCAAAATGAGGGGCCTTATTATAGAAAGTGCAGAGGTTGTGCAGTAGCTGAGTTCTGTTGCAAAGTTTGCCGATAAGGGAAAACTGGCCCTTGAGCATCCATTCTATTCTGTATATTAACACTTCTAATCTGCACTGCTGATAAAACTGCAAGCCATTTGCCTTTGGAGGAATTAGTTCTGCCTCACTTGTGTAACCAGGCGATGGTGATTAACCTTTAAACTGTCCAATATTCTCAGCAGACTCCTGCTCCAGATTAGAAACTATTTAGTTATGACCAACTAAATTAACAACATTCCCTCCTCTGAAGAATAAGATTTGGAAGGTATGCATTTTAAGGTGGAATGTGTCCAATGTCCTTATTTATACAGAGCTTTTGCAACATGAAATACATTTGTTGTTTAAGAAGAAACAGAAAGGAGAAAGAGAGATTGATTTCAGGTTGAAACAATCTACAATTAGTTGTATCCAGGCAGACATTTGCTTGACTGGGGGTTAGGGTCCTGCTTTAGATGGCTTAAACCTGTTTCTGTCTTTTCATTCTTAAATAAAACTTACAAACCAAGGGTAAAGGGGGCAGGGTGGTACCCTGGTAGGGGCAGCAGTTTAGGGAAAAAAGATTTAATTCCTCTGAAGGGAAAAGCAATTATCTCATTTCTTGGGGAGTTTACTAACCTTCCCGTCACAATCAGACAAAACAAAAGATTTGGTACGTGGTGGTGACAGACCAACATATCCAATGGACTTTAGTTGCTGTGATAACCTAGTACCGCGCCATTGTATCTACGTATTTTAAATGTGTAATTTATCAGTTGAAACATACCCTTCAATACACGTGCCATAAATGAAAAGAGCAAGGGCAATTATGTAATAGTATAGTGTTTGTCTGATGTGCCTTAAATCCCCATATTGTTATTCCTTACTGAATAACAAATACACAATCCCTGTTAGCAATGTTTTCCGTTTTACCAGTTTTATATTAGCTGCCTCCTTAAAAATTGCTAATCTAGATACTACATTAGTAGGATGTCAGTCAAACTGCAATCCACAGTGAAGCCTTCTTCATATACCAATTTAAATCATTCATGGTCCTTTCTTTGGCATTATTCAAAAGATCATAATAATTTTCTTGTGCCCACAGCACAAAAAAATCAATTATTTCCCCACAAAGACTTGAAAGTACTTAGCGAGTGCTGTAAGAAAAGCTGAGGGTTATATCAAATTGAAATTGCACTCATTACACACAACACAATTAGTTGCCACTAGTCTGGCCGGTGCTTTAATTCTGAATGGCATATCTTTATTATTACAGAAACAAGCATGCAAATGGCATTGTTCAGGATTTGCAGAAATCAATAGGATATAGTGCTGTGTGTTTGGTGGCCACTGTCACTCAGTCTGCTGTGGATTTGAGATAATGTGTGTATTTGAATTAATGAAGGGAACGTGAGACATCATAAGTGACACCCAAATAAAAGAAATGGGTACATGATATTTGTAATTATTCTACTTGTGTTTTTGTTGTAAATACTTGTGCTTTTTGTTTTTTAATCAAAGGATTAATTGCATTTTAATAAGGCATTATGATTTTCAGAGCTTTAGTTAATTAAAACTTGTAGTATATAATTATGAAGTGATGCTGAGATTTGTCTAAAGATCACCCATACATTTAGAATATGTATATTTTTCCTTGTTAAGCAGTTGCTGCATTTTGAGGGGGGATGAATTATATTAAATGTTTGAAAGACGACGGCAGCTCCAAATGGATTTCAATAAATGGTAGCTAGGAACGTAGATTATGTCGTTGGACAAATGAAAGTGGAGCAACTACTGGGGTTGGAAACACTTTTTGGCTGCGGTGACAGAACATTCATTTGCACAAATGTTAGCTTTCAGCAGCAGAACTAAGAACAGATGTATTTGTTCAATGTATCATATCATTCTGCCCATTAGGTCACAGGGAAATTGCTGCGGTTTGAAATCCAGAGTGCAGGCCATACATGCTCACTGGTAGTGCATGGTAAAGGTTATTTCCCATGTGACAAAAAGGTTTTAAAAGGAGGAAGAAGGTAGGTGTGCATGTGTGTGTGTTTGCATGTCTATAGATGTCTTTGCATACCAACTTGTTTTGCCAATAGAGGTGAATATTCCTGGTACAAAGCTTTACTCCCTTATGGGACATATCTATGTTAGAAAAAGGCTGCTTCCTGGGGGAGTATACTGTGGATGGACTGATAGACTAATTTCCAGATGAATAAAACACCCAGTGTAAAACACTATTAGAAATTTAAAATCTTAATAGTACAAATGAAGCTTTCTTTTGGCAGTAGGAAAAAAAAATCCTTTCTGTTATATTAATTCCTCACTTTTTGAAACTGTATATTGGAAACAAAAGTGATTTTTGCTTTTCTGTAAAAATAAAGAGGGGGAAATGTTACTGTTGAACAATGTGGGGTTGCTTTTTGCATGTTGTGTCAGCTATAAAACAAAATAAATGTTTATGCAGAACAGTCTTGTATTCCTATCACATAGCCCCAGGAACCAGAAGGGGTTTCTGATGTTCTCTCTTGAAGGAAGGGTCTTAAATTAGACTTAGCATTTCCCATTTGGAAGCTTGGCTCCTGCAATGCTCAGATATTTATTTATTTATTGCACCCTGGCTTGCAGATACTTTTTGAGACAAACCCACTCAGGAGCTTAAAATGTTCCAGGCGAGGTGAGGAGATGAAGCCTGCAGAGAGGCAAAAGAAAGAACAGAATTCTCAGAAATTTACGTTGACTTCAGCACTCAAAACAGGATTTTATTAGGTATCTATAAATGGATTTTAAGTAGGATTTTCCCATGTTTTCTCCCAAAGCTGATTTAAAATCTAATATTATTAGATTGGTCACAGCCTTCATATTTTAGCTGTCAAACCCAAAGCCTGAAAGGTGATTCATTCAAAGCTTGCTAAAATATTTGCTCAGCAGCACAATAGTGTGTGATGGAAAATAAACTCCTCTGGAGCATCTCACCCTATCAGCCATGGCCTGCAGCAGGAAAAGAATGAGGGAAGGTCAGTCAATTATGTGTGGTAATCACCGTAAGCATATTATCTGAGACACAGATGTCTTCCCTGACCCCACACGACATAGCTATTAACCCCACAGTAGTATAAAAATGGGGAGGAGGAGGAGCAGGTCCCCTAGGTAAAGCAGACCTTTTCACTCCAGGCTTGTCCGGCCGCTCCTCCACGGCACGGCGGCGAGGACGCTGTCGCAGGGAGTTGGCCCACCAGCCGACCCCAGCGCACCGCGGGCGCCTCTCCTCTTTGGGGACCTTTCTATAGACCTAGTCATGTGAGATAAATAGTCACGGCGTCAGAAAATGAGGCTGACAAATTGACTTGTGAGATGTTCCAGGAGCGGAAAGAGCCGTGGCATGCGGGGCGCTGCCCGTGTGTGCAAGGGAACAACTCTTGTGTCCCTGCGTGCACATGCCTTGTTGATGTTTTAGTGCTGATAAAGTATAATGCCACTATCATGCAATCGTCTAATGCTCCCAGAAAACAGAGATGATTTTCTCATTACACTGACTAATGCGCTGATTACCACATACAGCTCCTTCTGAGTTCAAGTTCCTTCTATATCTACTTCAGAAAAATGATCAGCTGCTTATTCAGTGAAAGGGATTCTTTTTTCAGTGTGATTATTCAAACACATCAAGTAAGCAAAGCAGACTTTTAAACCACCTGCTTAAGCTGCTGAAGCTGAGGAAACATTCAGAAGTTTGCAAGTTAAATTTGGTTACTGTGTAGGAATTACACGTTGGTAAGCAATGCAGCTATAAGCTTTCTCATCCTCAGAGTGGCTCTGATTCTTAAAGCTTCTGGGAAAACTCTTCTTTGGGCAATGCTCTGTTACCTTTTGGGAGGCCATTTTGTATTTTCTACCTAAAAGATGAATTACTGTGAAGTAATGTAACCTACTGCGATGCTATACAGCATACAGTGCAAAAGAGTCCATGGCAAACCAGATTCATTCCTTTTCCTCCTTTTAAAATAATCAATTGCAATGGCATTCTAGTTTAGTGCCATCTGTGCAACTGATCCATACTAAGATCAGTGAATACTAGAGCTTGACAGATTTGCCACTGAATGTAGCAGAGCAATGCCCAGATTTCCCTTCTGACAAAGAGAATTATTAAAAGATATTATCTTTGATACATCTCCCCTCACTATGTGAGTGCACATTTGCCTGCACTGGTGAGCTACAGGTTACAGAAGAGGAAAGTACTGGGTAGAGTAACTGGCATGAGCTTAACCACCAGATTCCGCAGAAAGGGTAATCTGTTAAGAGACATGAGATTTTGTCATGGTGCAGAATGAGCACTGATTGTCTCTGCCACAGACACAGGGAATGACCTGGGAGTGGATGAAAAGGATGAAGGAAAATGCTCACTAGGATAGCTGGGGCACCACAGCCACTGCCAACCAAATTCAGTTGGATTCCAAGAAAAGAGATTTGGACTACCTGCCCCAAGAGTAAATCCCCCATGGTAGTTTTGGCCATGTGGAAAGATACCATCTGCACTCCCTTCCATTACTGTGGTAAGTCTTGAAATTTGGTCCTCTCGTAGTCTTTTGTTAAACCTCCATCCTATTGTCATTTTAGCCCTATGTCTAAATGTTGCTAAGTAACCTCCTGTGTCAAATACTTTTTCTGCCGGGAGAGAATCTTGCATCAATCACCTATTGTGACTGCCAGATTAGATACCGTAATGTGCTCTACATGGGATTGCATTTTACTTCTATCTGGAAACTGCAGCTAATATAGGATTTACAGACTACTTGTTAGACAGCATCTTTTTCTTAAACATGCTAACGCGGCACAGAAAAACTCATCCAGTCTGTTTACCGGTCCTTGGTATGATTTTTAAATGTTTGAGATTTGGGAGTTGCTGGTTTTACCTTTTAGCTGTAAATGTTGCCTGTTTGAGTGAGCAACTCTGCGAAAGAGCACACTGCTCCATTTGCAAGCAGTGAAGCCTGCAAAGTAAAAGTCAGCCTCTGCAAGAGACTGAGAGCGGTGCCTACCTGGAGCTGTAGCAAGCTGAAGTTTCTATAAGGCTCTTTTATCCTATTTTCCATGGGGCCAAATAAAAGCCAAATTCTGATGATCACTTGTGTAAGTGGAAATCAGGAGTAATGCTATTTAAATACTATGTAATTAGACTCAAGTGAATGAGAATGGAAGTTGGTCCCAATTGATTATATATTTCAGGTCAGTTGAAATAATGGAACAGCCTTTTCTGTCTCGGCTTAATGCAGTGGTTCTGAAGAGTTCATCACCTGCTCTTGGCTCTCTTTCTTATTTCCAGCTGATAAATCATCTTTAATGTGTTTCCTAATATTGCTTTTCCATGTGAGCGCTGGTTATAGTTCTATGTGACAGCAACAGGGAAGAGGGGGAGGGGGCAGGCAATAATTTCGCTGACACAGAAATTACTCTAAAAATGCATTAATGTCTTAAGTATAATTGACATACTTTGAAACATGCATGGCCTATTGGCAAAATTAAATTTTGCTGGCCAAAACTTGAGGTAGGCAGAATTTCTCATAGCATCCTTTCTGGCTAAGTGTTAGTGATAATGGCTTAGATCAACATATTTCCAAAATATTAAACAATTTCACATGTAGAAATCATCTCTTAGTCATGTTTTGTCAGTTAACCTTTTCTTATGTGGTAGGTTGCATTGCTAAAGGAAACATTTTGTAAAACACATAGAAATTGTATACACATGATTTACCATGTTAATACTTGTCACTTATCATATCTTCTTCAGTTCCTCCTTGTTACTGTACGATTAATCTTATATGTCACAGCAAAAGCAAAGCATTTTCCATAAAGCTCAAGGCAGGAAGTCAGAATTTATATTGGCTTTTCTTCTCTAAATTTCATCCTACTAACTAAACCTAATGACCAGTAAAGTAAAAAACAATTTTAAAAAATTTCTAACTAAAGTTATATCATCTGCCTAAACCCTTGTCTGGGTTGTGAGAACAATCTGAGGATTGTTTTGTTTTATTCACCTGGAGAAAACAATTGCTCTTTTACACAACCAGGATCCCAAAAGAGCTGATATCTCCATGGTACAGAAGGAAACCTTTTCTATATATATATTTGTTAAGTACGCAAGCTGCAGAGAAATGAATTGTTCACAAGCAATGACTTAAATGTGAGAAACTGCACACATGAGTTGCAATCAGTACAAATGTTTGACCGCTTCACCTGTGCACTGCAAACCACTCCATCGGCAGTGTTGCATCTGCAGAATTGTCTCTGAGAAGCTTCAAACAGCTGCAGCTGGAAACATAATAGGAAATGTGGTGTCCTGCTACTCTCGCCCACTGCACTTATTTGAAGGACAACAGAAGGACTGTTCAGGCCTGGTTAAGTGACGGGTAAGCTCCATCTTCATCTGCCTTTTTTTTAGAACGTGATTTGGGCTTCCCAATCATTTAGCTGCTTGTAATACTGATGTAGCTGTACGTGTTGTGAGATGCAAAACAAGATATTTCTCATAAATTTCACACTGCTGTGATGAGTTTTATGAAGAGTACGGTGATGTTTGCATGAAGTCTCTAAATGGCAGAGAGGAAGAGACTAATTTCCGTCTATTTTGTATCTCCTGTTGGACATAAAAAGCATTTTGCATGTGGGATGTCCCATTCCAACCCCCAAATTGTATTGGCTAAACCTGCAGCATAAGCACAGGTTCAATTTTGCAAACACGTTTGCAATCTCAGAAAGAAGGACTAGGAAACCTTGAGAAATGTGTGGAGAATTACTAACTGCAGAGGTCTGTATTTAGACAAGGTTAAATATGGGTGTAAACTCAAAGGAGTGTTTTTGTACCAAACCAGATTTCCTATGTACTACACCTCTCTGTCCATACCTGTCAAGCTACTTCAGTCAAAACATATTTTCAGTATGCAAATAAGTTAAAGGGTAAACAGATTAAGTTGCTGTCATACCAGCTGTGTATTTCCTCTTCCATTTATATGAGAACATCTCACCTGCATTCTCATCTGCAAACATCTGTATCAGGAACAAAAGTGTGTTTGGATATAAGGAGAGTAACATTTTGTCTTCTCCTGATCCATAACCAACCACAGTAAATACAGATACTTGGTCTGAACTTCCGGTGGCATTTAATATGATTTTGTTTGTGAGCCAGAGTCAAAGCACCCATTTATTTTTCTGCAAAAGTATTGTTAAACTGATAGTCTATAGAACATTGCAGATGGAGTGGATACAAAGTGTACTTCAATTTATTAAATAAATAAAAAAACCCATCCATTTTGTGACATGATTCATTTTGGCCTTAAGGAACTTATTGACAGAAGAAAATGCATTGTTCTGCATGGTACGAAGTAAGGACTGGACCTCCAATTAATCATGGACCTCAGATTTCAAGTAATCTTTTTCTTTTCCTGCTAAAAGTTGGGCAGAAACAATCAACTTGAAGTTCTCAAAGGTCTTTTCCAATTAACAGATTCTATGATTCTATCAAGCCGTACAACAAGCAGCTGAGGAAACTGGGGCTGTTTAGTCTGTAGAAAATAAGGTTGAAGAGGTAACTCATTGCTCATCAAATCTGTAGATTTTGATTTAGGGTCTCAAGTATCAGGGCACTGAACATTTTGCAGTAGACTCCCCAGCAACTTTTACTCACCTCTACTGTCTCAAAATCTCAGAGAATGCAGAGCTCTGAGTGAATAAATCCTCTTCCTCACAAATGTTGCTTGATGCTGCAATCACAGACTTACAACATGGCTTTTTGCACCTGTGTTGTGTATCACAGTGCTTAATGTAGGATATGAATGCCACAGTGGCACTCTTGGTAGAGAGTGCGTTGGCCATCTTGTTGCCCCTCCACAGGCTGTCACCCTGTCTTGCTCCATTGCTACTCCCTTTAGCTATTACTCTACCATCCCCACTACCTTCTCCTCCCACTCCATCCTTGGTGCCAGACACATCACCTCTTCCCCTACACCAAACATTTAGACATCATCTTTTTTGTGTCTCTTCTGCAGGGCTTTTGTTCACATTGCAGACACAGCTTAGCAGAGTGTCACTGACCCACAGTTTTCATCTACATCCCTTCCTGACATTCATCTTGCACACCCAGTCACCTACCCAGATGCAACTAGTGTGACTGCATCCTCCCTTCTCATGCCTGTCCTTCTCCATAGCTTTAACCTGACTCAGCTGCAAAGGCATGCAGCAAAACAGCTGCTTTGGCTTTTTTCTCCTCTGCCTTTAGCAAACCCTGGATCAAACCTCCTAATCCCTACAAAGGTTACATCCTTCACCCTTTTCCCACAAAGCACTGCTCCTTTCTGACCTCTCACTTTCTACATTCCCCTCTATGACAAGCACCTCATCTTGTTAACAGCTTTAAGCAAAAATAGCCTTTTTGACTTGAGCCAAACCAAACCCAGAGGAAAAATTGCAGGCAGCTCTCTTCAAAGTATTTTTATGCTAGAAAATTGCAAAACTGAATTTTCATTCCTGGAATATTTCCTTACATCATAGCTGCATTTCAGCTTACCTGCCTATCATTACTTTTTAAGATACTTTACATTCAGTTTTGATTTAGCGTGGCCAAAGTGATATTTTCTGATTATCTTTTGTACTCTTAATTTGACTCCTGTTCTTGGTTACACTGGCATATTATCATTCCTATGATCTTCAACTTATTAACCTACCAGTTCATCCCTTCAAGACAGTGGTATTTTGCATCCAACCACCTATTCCTCCGTGATCTTTCTTGTCCTTCAGCATACATTGTCTCTCTTTGATATGCACAGAGAACAAGGCAGTCCTAGCCATGCTCATTACTTGGAGCTCTCAGTCCTGCTCATTCCTCCTCTCTTACGCCTTCGATTCCTCTCATCTTCGGGTCACCAAACAGCTGCCTTGCCTCTTAGCAATCACCAGCCTGCAACCCTGTTCCTCTTTACTGTATGGACATCACTATTTCTTTTTAAGTCAAATAACACTCAGTGGACTCATTTCTAAGGCTCTCTCATCTTTCAGCCATTTCTTCAAAAGCCACATCGGCTGAAGCAATGATTGGTGCAAATGGCCTGGGGTCATGGCTGGCAAAGAAGCTTTTTATGGGAGAGGGGCAGGAAGGTATGCAGATGCCTATGATGACTGTAGGCGCACATCTTCCTAATTTTATAATTCCTATTTTCCAATTATGTGTATTGTCTCTATTATTCGATGGTAAACTCCCTGGGGCAGGGATGGTTCTGCCTCTAGCTGTGTATGTCACTGCCTCTCTGGGCTCCTAATCCCAGCCAAAGCCTCTGCGTGTTTCTGCAGCAGCTTCACTGATTCACATTCCCAGTCATGATGTGCATTCTGGAAATCTTCTGTTTACATCCATACTCCTGACCCTCTTTCCCATACTTAATGACATCTCTTTCTGAAGCAAGTGCAAGATGAGAGGTTCCATTAAATGCATCAACCTGCAAAAGGCTTATGCATAAGATGTGCATGTCACATTACGTTTTGTTGAACTTTCACTCTCACAATGTTTATCTTAATTTAGTAATATATTATTCTTCAGGAAAACAGGAGCTTCAGGGCAGAGACAGACTCTGGCAGCTGTAAGGAATGATTACTTTCCAGTTTGGCTAATGACATAATCCACTGTGGTTGCAAGACTTGCTTTCCTCTCTAGATGATGTCAACAATTCCATGAGCTACATGTGTTGTATTCATAAGTGGTACTTAGAAATATGTGCTCTGTAATCTCCTCCTTATTGCCTGACACTTTACACGTGTTTATCTACAAGGAGTGGTGACATTAGCTTGCTAATTTTGCCAGTGTACTGTACCAGTGAGGGTATGAAAGACTCAGAAGGATATTTAAACTGGCAAAGAAAGAATTATTGACATTAGCTATGAGTACTTTATAAGGCTCTGTTTTGGACTGTCGTTTGTTAGAAAATCTTTGCTGCTGAAAGTCATCCATCATTCCCAGATGGACCTGCAAGCCTTATAGAAAACTCTCTTCCCAAATCCCACTCCTCACCAGTGGCTGAAAGTACTTGCCTATGAACATTTGTAAATTAGATATATAGATATTATTTCCCGACAATGTACAAACGGTATGATGATACAGTTTTCTTGACTGCTGAATGGACTTCAGTGGTGAAAAAAAATGCTTTTTTGCCAGAACTCCACCCACAAGCCCGTTTACACACGTAACTCTGGTTTTCCTTATTAAGTAGACTGTATGCACAGTGTTCACACGGTGATGATCCTCAGCAAGAGCTCATACTGCCCATGTAAGTGTTTTTTAAAGAATCAAGCTCTTACCTCTCGAAATTACACTTGTATGGCATTGTTCAGTATGTATGGCTGACTACTATAGAAAGCAGCAACAACGGGGTACAATGCACTAATTTTATCCCACTTTGACTTTGAAAATATAATCGGTACTTACAAAAATTGTAAATACTACAGAATCATGCTAGTAGGATTATTCTAAAATGGAAGTGCTAATACATCAAGAAAATAGCTTTGCTAGTTCTAACTGGCTCCTATTATCACTATTATCAGAGAAGATATACCTCTGGTAACAATAATGTGCAGAAACACAAATGAATATATGCAAGAGAGACAAGATTTAAGAAGATGTTTCTTTCTATCTTACACTAAACTTTGTTCTTTTGAGTACCACAGTAAGAGTAATAAGTGCAAGCTCTTATGTCCAGTGGCCAAGTCTCATCTAGCTAATGAAATGGTAGCCTGATAAATACACTTAACTACCCATTTTGGCAGTACAATATTCCTCTCTGTATTATGCAGCAAAATGCAATCACTCTTGATGTGTTATGTATTTACAACATTACCTACAACTACCCATTGCAAACAAGTTGTTAAATTAGCAAGCACAATATATGAAGTATCATTATAAAATAGTTATTCAATCACTCAATCAGAATCATCACAGTGGTGATTTTTTTCTGTATGAATTTACATTATTTTTCTTCAGGTTATGCTATAGAGTCTAATTTTTATATGAGTGTTCTAAACGTTAAATTGCTTGTGTTGAGAAACTTCAGTGACAACAGCATGATGACTAGAGCATTTTTTCAGGGAGAAAGGGCTACAAAGAGAAAGTGTTTGATTTTGGCTGTGGCGTTAACACCACTGTCCTATCACCAATGACAGTCTTCAACAATTACATTGTGTCCGTTTTTTAGAGGGGGTACATTTCAAACAACTGCAGCCTGCTCCTACCAGTTGTGCACCCTTCATGTGTTGACAGTGTTGTGTCAGCACCTTGTCAGAGAACTTGAAGCCAGAACTTCACCTCAGGAGTCCCTTCAAATGCAATTGCACACAGCCAAATCTTCCTGGATTCTGCAGGGATTCTCATCAAGATGACATTGTGCTGACTTTGGGACTGTCACAGCAGCAGTTATAGAAGCATGGCAGCCACACAAGCAAAACAAAGGAAAAAGATAACTTAGTCCCTCCACCTACCTTGAGGAAGGCATTTTCATAAATGAAAGCAAGTGAACATAGACCTTACTTTTCTTTGGTGGCAAGGTATGGATCAAAACAGCAAGATGATAGTGGCTATCTTCTTGCTGCCTGCTGAAAAAGTGCTCAAGCCTGACACCATAGCAGAAGACTATTGGATCTTCATGTTGCTTTCTCCTCCCAGTGAGCAAAAGCACTAAGTCTAGACATTTCCGTCAATATTTTCTGAAGAGCAATTAAGCTAGCTTTTAAACTGTTTGGATTGGCAGTCATTTAATTAAATACAGACGTGGGCCTTAGTCTTCACAAGTACTACTTGATACTCATGGCAGTAATAATAGTAGTAGAAATGGTTATGGAAGAAAGTAAGAATTAAGTGAGGTGAGACAACTGAAATAATTGTATAGAGACAGCTTCAGAGATTTTTATATTCTGTTGAGCAGATTAGAGTACCAAGTAAGAAAAAAAGTTCTTAAAAGTTCTTTTTGAATTCAATACCTTTGGTTGTTGATCGAAAATGATCAATCAATTTGTGATGGGGAAAGGTACTGGCTAGAACTGCATAGTCGTTCAGATGACTTGAAAGGATTTATTTTGGTATAATTCAGATAATATATGAGTACAGTGTGGATGAGAGGAATCTACTGGAGTTGATGAGTGGGTTAAGTCTATTGCTTTCATCTGGTTTGAAATAGAATTGGTTACCTGCTGTAAAACAGTCTGCTAGATGATGCTCATTCAGTAGGTGAGTCCTGGAACAGTACTACATTGAGATATATCTGCCAGACAGCATCTGTTTTGATGGTTGATGCTCAGTATTTAATAGAAGACTGAGTCATCCAAAATGCCCTAAGGCAAAATTAATTGCTGCCAGCAGCCTGCTCTCTCACTGGTTTAGTACATCTTAATAGCTATCCTTTGTCTACTGCAAGGTGATTCCTAGACATGTCTTCCAGGATTTTGTTTGCAAAACAACAATCATGAATTTATACAATAAAAGTCTACACTGTTTACAAGAGACTGGCAACGGAATGACTACAAACTAACCAGTTGTATCATAAAGGCACAATTTGTTGAATAGGCAAATTAGAGTGTCTGTACCCTCTGCAAAATCCTGATGAGTGGATTTATTTGAGTTGGTGGACATCTGGTTAATCCTAGCTGTCTTCACTTGGCTGCTGATTTGAATTCCTCACACTGTGAGGAAATTTCTTGTTAGCTGTTAGCTAAAACCAATGAGATTTGACTGAGCTCTCCACACGTGTGGAAGGCAGCCAGGATGTTGTTTGGAGAACACACACTAGGTGCTTTCTGATCACTTCTCAGCTGTTGTCTGTTACTGATGCTCTGGGTAAAGGCAAAAAACTCTGTGCCATATCAAATGGGCTAGATTTATGCCTTTCTGGGTGGAGAAGGCTGCCACATTTTTTCACTTTGATACTGGTTCTTCAAAAGCTGTCCGCCTGCTCACATTAAAAGAGAGATATTTGGTGCCTATTTTAGTAGCATGTCACTAGTACCAGAAATAGCACTAGTAGTGTTTGTCTACTTTGGGGCTAGATTGTGAAACAAGAAGTGCTGAGAGCCATCAGAGCATCTCAAACACCTTGATTCCACAGTATTCCTTGAACTTTGTCTTTCAGGATAGTGACCAAGATGCAGTGTAAGAGGGGCATCACTTTCTTGTGTGATGGTCTGTCTGCAGATGAAGATCCACTGGAAGGCAATTAGATCTTGCAGCTGTTTTCATCTCCGAGAGTCACGGGGTGTTGCTGAGTAAATTTCATTTCTGTTTCTTCAACAGATAACAAAAGGTAATCTTGGATAATTGCACCTCTTTCTTGGGATTGTTTACATACATGGGATAGTAGAAGTTCTGTGTTTGTTCAAATGTATGTGAGCCCACTATAAAAAAAAATGATAACGTTTAAATATTTCTGTGTGCTGATCAATCTTTATCACAGGACTATTTCAGGTATCCAGCTTAGGATCTTCACAGCCTAAAAAGTATGGATTAGAGATGAATCATTCTGATAAATATGATGTAACAACCATAAATCAGCAGAAGCAATTGGAAAGGCTGACTGCTTTTACATCATTCCACTTGACCGAGTACATTTGTTTGTTTATTACTCCCATTTGCAAGATGGAAGGACCCCACAGGGTTGAAAATTTGAAATATTTTTCTGTTATTCAATAAAAAATTCCTATCAGCATTTGTTTTAAAATGTTTATGATAACTGGGTTTGAAGTTTTGACATTTATTGGTGCAACTATTTTCTAAACAATTTTACCAGAGAGCTCTCTTATAAGTTTAAATTCTGAAAGGATTTCAAAACATCCCACACCTTTTACAGGTGCTCAGCCCTAGCTGAATCACATTACTGAATGAGAAAAGGATGTTTTTTTTTTTATTTCAGAGTTCTTTGGAAATATTGCTTTCCCCAGAAATCTCATTGCAGCTTACCAAAACTGAGGACAGAAGCAGGTAATTCAATAGCTTAAATTGTTCTGTCCTTTAAGACACCCATTATTTTTGGGTATAGAAGAAAAAGCTATTTAGCCAGCCAAGAAAAATGATGGGTCTCTGAGGTTCTTCTGAACACCCTCTGCCAGAAACTGGGTGTCAGACGTGCTCAGCACATATCTCATATTTATGTAAAGAAAAGATGATACTTAAGAAATGAAATGCATGCACACTAAAAGTAGCAATAGCTCCTTATTTGTACTGTAGTTTATTTGAAAATAAATACATTAAAAAAAAATCTGACAGACACAAAGTTTTTTTAGAGTAGAAGTAAATAATTCTGGGCATAGCAGAAACTGTTGAAATGAGCAATTATGTCTTGTACATATATTTACAAATATATGTACACATGAAGAAAATTTTCTGTAAATATCCATTGTGTTATCTTGGAATTATTGGACAGGTAGAAGGTAACAGTAGAACACAAAATCATCTTCTTGTCTGAATTACTGTCACCATGGAACAAATTGGAAAAAAAATTATTTTGTGTCAACCAGTCGCACCCCACTGCACACATGGATGTCTCCTAAAGCCATCAAGATAGTATCTGAACATGTAATCATAGCTGGAACAGTAAGGAATCCTCTTTTTCTGCAATAACCAAACAGCACATTGAGCCCACAAGAAAACGACCAACATTGTCACTTTCAGCCAAAGTTAGAAACATGATTTCTGCCTTATGGTTTTTGAGATATCTTTTTTTTTTTTTCTTCTCCCAAATGTGCAGTCAGGACATTTTGGAGATGACCTTAGCATACTAAATAACTTGGACAGCTAAGGTTAGAACTATAAGCATTGCAAGTCACCAGATTCCAAAATAGAAACAAAGTGAACATAAATTACATTTAAATATTTCTAGGTTTATGCAATTGTTCATCCTCTGTTTTTTTCCCAAATCTTCCTCCTATGCTAAGGATTATGGATTTAATCATGTAATCATTAGTGTATTTATCACACTAGAAAGATTTAATTGCTACAACGAAGTTATCTGTCTATACATATTTTATTCAGAATTCACTGTATTGCTCTCATATAAATGTAACAGTTATATATGTTGTGCTTCTAACAGTAAAACTCTGTTTTGAGGAAAGCAAAACAGTTTTCTTTTTAAAGGCCTTTTCTTGTAAGACACTGAATACTCCAGGCACCAGAAAATCTGCAGTGAGTGATGGGTGCTCACTACCTCATAGAAAATGCACAGTTGTTGATAGGATTCTTGGTTCAAGCATGAATGTAAACAATCCAGCTGGTGACGCAACGTGAGTGGAGTTCTCCAAGAGTCAGTACTGGGGTCAGTCCTACTTTATATCTTTATTGATGAGCTGGATGAAGGGATTGAATGCACTCTCAGTAAGTTTGCAGGTGATACCAAGTTGGGAGGAAGTGTTGATATACCTGGGAAAAGGAAGGTCCTACAGAGGGATCTGGATTGGTTGGATTGATGGGCTGAGGCTAGTTATGTGAGCTGCAAGACCAAGTGCCGGATCCAGCAATGTGGTCACACCAACCCCATACCACACTAAAGGCTTGTGGCAGAGTGTCTGGAAATCTACATGGTGGAAAAGGATGTCAGGGTATTAGTCAACAGCCAGCTGAACGTGAGACAATAACATGCTCAGGTAGCCAAGGCCAATGGCATATTATCTTGTAATGAGCAGGACAAGGGAGGTGACTTTGCTTCGGTACTCAGTGAGGCTGCACCTTGAGTACTGTGCTCAGTTTTGGTTCCCTCACTACAAGAAAGATGTTGAGGCCCTGGAATGTGTCCAAAGAAGGCCAATGAAGCTTGAAGGGTCTGGAACACAAGTCTTACAGAGAGAGGATTGTTCAGTTTGGAAAGGAGGAGGCTCAGGGACAACCTTGTCACTCTCTCCAACAGCCTGAAAGGAAGTAGAGAGGTGGAGTTTGATCTCTTCTTCCAGGTAACAGTGATGAGAGGTAACGCCTTAAGTTGTACCAGGTGAGTGAGGTTCAGGTTGGATATTAGGAAAACTTTCTTTTCTGAAAGAGTGGTGATACATTGGAACAGGCTGCTTAGGGAATGTGGTAGACTCACCATCTGTGGAGGTGTTCAAGAAATGTGTAAATGTGGCAGTGAAGGATACGGCTCAGTGTTTATCGGTTGATGGTTGAAATAGATTACCATAAAGATCTTTTCCAACTTTAGTGATTCTTTGAAAGGGAAGAGAGCAACCACCGACTTCACAGAGCTCCCAGGCTCCTTGGGGATAATCCAGTGAGTTAATGTGTTATTTGCAAACCATCAAAAATACAAGCTTTTACTGCAGCTACACTTTCTCAGGCAGAGAAGGGAACTAAAGAGTGATTCTCAGTCATAAGGAATATCACTTAGTTTTGGAACATGGGGGAAATATCAATATGGCTTAGTTCTGGAGGAACTGATAGGAACACAGACCAGGCCAGGCTGCTCAGCATGGACGAGCCTTTGCCTTTATGGCTGGCAGTAGGGGGAGGGGAGGGGTCAGGACAGATTACACCCAGGAGGGGAGTAAACTGTTCAGAAGGGCTGATAACAGCAGGACTAGGGGAAATGGTTTTAAGTTGAAGGAGGGAAGATTTAGGTTGGATGTTAGGGGGAAGTTCTTTACTAGGAGAGTGGTTAGGCCCTGGAACGGGCTGCCCAGGGAGGTTGTGGATGCCCCGTCCTTGGACGTGTTTAAGACCAGGTTGGACGGGGTCCTGGGCAACCTGATCTGAATGTGTATGTTTGGTGGCCCTGCTAGGCAGGGGGGTTGGAACTACATGATCCTTGAGGTCCCTTCCAACCCGGGTGATTCTGTGATTCTGTGATTCTGTGATTCTATGTCTTGAATTAGGCCAAGGGTTGTTCCATTCCATGTAACATCATTTGGAAGTCTACAGTGTGTGGAGTTGTGCAGGAGTGACTGTTTCTTGAAGATTATTTGGTGTCATTTGTTGGGTGATGAGACTTCATATTGCTGGTAAGCTATTGGTTAGCAGGCAGCTGTATTGTTAGCTGAATGAATAATCGTATTGGGGATATGTAAGTTATTATTTCATTTTTGTTTCTATTTACCTTCTGTGCTTTAGGTGGGAGAAGCAAGTGAATGGCTGTGTGGTGCTGAGTTGCCGCAAACCATAACACCAAAAAAGAACTCTTCCCCTGATATTTTCTAGTCATGTGGATTCTATTCTGAAGGGGAGCTGATGTTCTGGCAGTCTAGTGTTTACATGCAGCTCACCAATTTTAATTGTAGGAAGCTCTGCAAAGAACTATGTAACGTGAAAGAACAAGAAGGCTTTACCGAAGGAGCTTGTTTACATTTTAGACTGTAAATTTGTTACTCCGAAGCTGCTACATATATTGCTTTTAGATTTTTATTTATAAATTGAGGAAATCATCATTTTCAGCCAATTTTATTTATTATAAAAACAAAAAAAAGAAAGAAAAAGAGCAGTTATTGTTAAGGATACATAAGCATACCTCTGGTCTCACCATATTTTTTCCTGCTTGTACTTTAATGTAAAGTGCTCTGTCTTAGTTTTTCAGATTTTAAAGGTAAGCTGAACACGTTCTACATTGCAGGGAGTCTCTGGGTTCTTACTTCAGATCATGGAACAATTTGTTTTCTAAATGGTCATTTGCCAGAAGATGCATTAAAGTACAAATTATCCAGATTACAAAAGCACCATATCATTTTTGTGTTTACAATTATGTTCATAGACGGATGACCCATCTTCATCAGAGTATAGTGCTCACTATACAGGCAATGGATTTTCTGCACTGCTTGGCTATCAGTAACTAAGAAAAAGATGAACTGTGAGCAATTCTAATGGATCCAAGCCTATTAGTATACTACACTTTTAGTTCAGAATAAACTCTCCGGGAGCTCAGGAAAAGGACATCACTTTGCTGATTTGTGTGACTTCCTGACACCCAGAATCTCTGTCTTATCTATTCTGGATGTTTATGAAGCTGAATGAATTATTTGTTACTTCTGTTTAAGTATGATCCTTGCTAAACTGATTTGGGGCCAGATTTTCAAATCCATACTGCTAAGAACATTTCTGTCCAGACAAAGCAAGGGGGAATATAGTTGCACTGGCTCAGGAGCAAGACAGGAATCAGAGAGCAGTTTATACTGATATAAAGGGTGTACTTATGATGAAAGTGTCCAGCAGCAGTTGCCTGACGTGGTCTGCTATGACCTGCCAGCACTGTTGGAATTACTGTTGGGATATACTGACATTATGGGATACACAACAATAACAAATATCTTCAATAAGAGCAAGGTGTGTGTGTGTTTTGTTATGTGTTTTGTTGTTGTTGCTTTTTTTGCCCTACAATTCCAAATTTGTTTCCACCAGGAAAATTGCTTATTGACAGTGTCAATCTTTTGTGAGCTCTTACAGAAGCCCAGACTGGCCTTGTGCTAAATATAAAACTGGCATGGTTTGTTCTTCTCAGTGATAAAAATGATATTGCCCCTCTCAGCCCCACACACAACCCCATTGTGTACTGGGGTCTTGGATGTGTCTCCAGTGAACAGGAGTGACTGATGAGTGTGCAGCTCATTTTTGGAATTAATTAATTATCTTGTGGAAAGAAGATCGACTCTTCTTCTCCTTTCAGCTCCTGCCTTCCCCAATCCGTGCTAATCTTGCTTTCTGGATAACAGAGAAAATGAGGAAGGTGTTTAGCAGTCTCAGTTGTCTCTGTGATTCAAATCACAGAATGAAGCCAGACAGCAAAACAAGTGCAAATCAGGCAAAGGCTGCCTGCTCTGCTTGTGTTTTCTCTGCAAGAATCAGTTTCAAATATGAGGTGGATTTTTTTTTTCTGTTGCAATTAACTAAGAAAAATATTTCAAAGCTGTATAATTAAAGGCCAGCATTTTATTAGGGTTTAAAATAGCCTTTATGAAATCTACTCCTGCCACTGGTAATTACAATATACATCTTAATATACCTCTGCTAGGCCTGAGCTGGAGATAACAGTCCTGTGTGTATTGCATTTGGCTTGTGCATAGAAGGTAAAATCCTTTATCTTATCTCAATCTCCACACAACAACCAGCCTCTCTTCCAATTCAGCCCTAATCTTCTTAGTAAATAATACTGATATTTTTCACCATAACAAAAATGGAGCTGCCAGATTCAGACTGATAACACCTCTCATTTACACACCATTCTCTGTCAAAATCTGCCTGATTTTTCTTAATCTCTTTAACTCATCAAAAAAATACTTTTTTATATTCAGCCATGGTAAGTTCTTTGCTACCAAATAATATTCTTATAAATAAATCCGTTGGCTACAGCTGTCTCTTTGGATAGATATTGTAGCTCCTCTTTTTTCCTGGCTTGCTTCCTTGAATGATGACAAAATACTGTTGATCAATTTAATTTTGCTGTAAAGTTTGGTATTCTAACAAAATAATCTAAAAGGAGTGTTTAACTGAGAGCATGCCCAAAAAGCATTCTTTTTTTGCTCTCCACAGAATATCATCTCAGTTCACTTCTCTTATGAAAGCTGTCTTTGCACTTCCATCTTTCCCTTTGCAATGACTTATCTTTTAAACAAGAGAAATTATTATCTAAGTCCTTGGATTTTTATAGACTACTACTTATGATTTCTGGAAATAAAAAAATTATTTTAAAAAAAAAAAAAAAAAGGAGAGAATGGCAGTAAAAAATTCAATAGCAGAATTTGTGCTCACAGTGAATGAATGAAAATTATATACTTAAATATGACTACTTTATTGCTGCTGCATCATTTGGGGTGCTTGGCCTGAAATGACAAACCATCCATGTAAGCAAAAGCTGGACTCAGTTTTACACCAAAGCTGCTTTCATCCACTGCCATGCAACAGCAAGAGAGATGTATCTCACCAGCGATTTTTATGCCAAACTTCCCATATCAGACAAAAGCAATCTGAAAACCTGTAGCAGCATATGACCCAGATTTGTCAGGTGTTGCAGCTAGAAAGAATAGATATTTGTCTTCTGTACAGCCTGTGGAGCTGACAAACCAATTCTGTCTCAGGGAAAAATTCTATGAAATGTTTGTAAAAGTAGGACAAAAGTGGCTTTGTTCCACTAATTTTATGGAGGACAGTTAAAGGCCCTTTTTTATAACACTCCTTCTTAAAGACTGCAAATATTTTTCCGAAGCAAAGCTGCACATGTTCATTACAAAGAAGTAAGATAGTATTTCGAGACTTGATATCTTGTTCATGCGCTTTCAGAGTGCTGATCTAGCTCCTTTAATAGCAAATTACCTACAATTAACACCACGATCCATAGCAGGATAATGGAAAAATGAACCATATTGTTTTGGTAATCTGTCTTCTTTGTACCACTTTGGGAATGGAAAGAGCTTGTAATATCAGTAAGGAAAAAGCTGGCAAATCTTTTCAGACTAGCGGGGAATGAGATGTGTGGTTAACATGAGATGTCAGGCATTGCTCTTGGCCAGTAGATGACCTCCTCTGCATCCGGTCCAGTTTAAATTCATCTTTTCTGAGACTGAGTAACAGGATTATATTAGTGCTAATGGTGGGGCCTCATTATTGGCTTTCATGATGACCCAGTCCTCTTCTGTTCACCTAAAGTACACCTCCTGATGAATCTCAAGGAATACACATACTTTTTTACTGAGGTATTTTACTGGTTGCTCCCAGTTGTGCTGCGACTGACGGATTACCAGGAGTCCCCGTCTAGCTCAGACTTTTCTAACTGTTTCCTGATTTTTGTTATTAGTTTCCAAAAGCATTATCTTCATTTGGGGATAAGTGACTAACTTCATTATCTTCAAAATACTGCTTCTCATCCCACTCCTATTATACCTGTCCTTACTGTCATCCAGCCTTTTTCTGCATGATATCCTTTCTCTCCTGTGTATTGATAGTGCCAGGCTATGTAGTATCACCACATTCCTAATATTTGTGTCGTGGTCATAAATGAAATAAGAAGAAGATCAAACCCAAGGCTGATCCATAAATAACTCCACTGCTAACTGGTAACCCTCATGATACTTTCCCTTTCAACACTATCTTTTGCTGTCGTTCCTTCAGACTGTCTTTTACCTATCTTTCAATTCCTCTACTAATCCCTATCTTCTCCAGCTTAACAAATAATTTCCCATGAGGCGCCATACCATGTGCTTTACTGAAGTCTAGATAGATGTGATCGACTCCATTTCCTTTGTCTAGAAAATCAGCTATCTTATCGAAGGAAGCTATTAAGTTAGTCTGACCAGATCTTGTTTTATTATATTTCCACTGTATCCAATATTTTCTTCACCTCCATGTCTTTATTTATCTGTTCCTTTAAAATCTGTTCTAAGGCTCTTTGTACTTGAGGGATTAGGTTAATGAATCAGTATTTGCTTAAATTTTCCCTCTTCTTTTTCTTTTATTCAGTATACTTACTGTTCTCCAGACATACAATACTATCTTTGCATGTGTAAATTTAAAACTTTGTATTCCTGAGGCTTTTATGTTCTTTCAGAAATTTAGAATAATGGCAACAGTTCGATCTCTCGTGATTACACACATTGGACTCCTTCCATTATAAGTATGTGGTTATTTCAGTTCTTGTTATTTGCATTGCCATCAACCATGGAGTCAACACTTTCATCCGCCTGAAAACATGGCAGTATTTTTTCTACTTTTTTTTTTTCACCCCAAAGCATAGTGACACCCCTCAGCAAACTGGCTCTGCTTATGTGGATGAATGAAATTATCCAATTTGATTTAATGGTACGCATTGTAAGAGCTAACTCAGCTAAGATTCTGGGCTACGTTAACAACAAATCCTCCTTGATTGCCAAAACAAAGATTTACCTTCTGCCTAGTCTTTATTTCCACTAAATAAGTATTTTCTAATTTCTAATACCCTTCACTAAGCATTATGGTTTTGTTTTCCTTTGCGAAAAAGCAAAGTGCCACCAGTAGAATTAGGGCAACTATCCAATAGCATTCACCTTTTAAACAGAAAAAACAAACTGGGGTTCTTACTTGCACTCATCAGTACACTCTGTATTTTGCCGGATACAGTTTAAATGAAAAAAATCTTCAGAGACATGCTGGAGATTTGAGATAACCATCAATACTCAGACCAGTACAATTGCAAAGATAACAAGTACACAACAGGATAAATTAAAAAATAATAATTCAGTATTTATAAATTGCAGAGGCTGTATTTTGTCGGAGCAAGTGGTCTATGTGCTTTCCTGGACCTTAATTCCCTGTATATAAGAAGAATAAAAAGCAAAAGAAGAGGGAAAACTTTGACAAAGCTTTTTCTTGTTTATTCAGTGTATGTGTTCAGTGTATCATGTGTGTTGGTCCCATGCTGTACAGTACAGCCAGCCCTCTGAAGCAAACCAGTGCTAGGATTGCCAAGAATCCCTCCACAGCCACTTTTTTTGGATGAATTCATTGTGCTGGTAAATTTAGCTGTGAGCTTAAAGCAGAAATAGCAAGCAAAAAGCATTCTGCTTCGGTGCCCATTTGCTAGGTTCCCAGGCAGTCTCAGTTCTCCACCTTTACCACTAAACACACGGTAGGTAGCTCAGACCTGGGACTATCTCCTGCAAGACTGGAGCGAGAGGACCTCCCAGAAACCACACTTGCTGGTGGTAAGCAGTCAGTTGAGTGCTCAAAGGGCCAATGGAGCTCAGACCTGCCGCTCCTTGCAAAATTCGCCCTCCTGAATAAGGCCACAGAGCAGGTGTTCCCCAGCCCCTGACCTTGAAGGTCTTTCTGATGAGGATGGCTAAGCTACCAGCTGGCACAGGGGGTAGGAAGGAAGCGTGGGGAAGCTTCCATGCTTGTGCTTTGAGGTAAAATGAGAGGAGAGGACAGAGATAGTTCTGTTTTCCCAAAATTAACAAAATTCACTGGGCAACACCGGGAGAAGTAGACTTTGTGACTGTCGCTGACCTGTAGCCATTTTGATGACAGATGTTGGAGTCCTGCACTGATATGGGAATGTACTTATTTTTGCTTTGTCCTTCATTAAGTAAATACCAAGTGGATCCAGATCATTTTGGTCAAGAAACACAAAAACAGCAGGGGTATGATTAGGAGGGAAAAGGAGCCTAGGTTTGAGGTGGGCTGTTTTGCTAAGAAAATTGAAGAAAAAATCAGGTTGGGAAAAATGTTTTAAAGTTCATTCTTCATGCCACTAGTTTAGATTTTATTTAGCATAAAGCAGGAATGCCCTTTGCTGAATAACTGGTTTTTTGGACATTCATCTCTACAGTAAGCAAAAAGAATGATGATGGGAAATAAATGCCAGAAATTCAATACTAATCCTGAGGTCTCAAATCTCATTCTGTCTTAGGAATTCTACAAAAGCAATTCTGGTTAAAATATTTGCTCAAATATGTCTCAGTGTTCATGCCATTTCTTTCCTTTTGAATGTTTGTGGAATATTAAAAAAAAGAGAGAGGATAGACACCACTCCTAGTACAAGCCTACACTTTCAAATATTTCTTCCTTTTTTTTTCCTTCTTTTCCTTTTTTTTTCTTTCTTTCTTTTTTTTTTTTTTTTTTAAGCCACTCTGCCTGAGTTTATTGATCTCCTACCTCCCAGTAAGCTGTCACCCAAAAACAATCCTGTTTTCCATCAGGTGGCGAATGAGGTTTGATTGGTATCCAGTTAGGCAGATACACTGCAAAAGCAAAATGATTGCAATACAGTGCGCTCTGAGATTTTTTTAAACTTCTTAGTTTTGTTAAAATTAAGTGGTCTATATATGAAATATCACTGCTTCAATTGTGTCTGTGGAAGTATTTATGATTCTATGATTTGCTCTTGTGCAGCTAATTGGGCTAGTGAGATGATTTATGAACTTATTTTAGCAGTTTGTACTTTTTAAAAAAGTAAAGCACTTTTACAGAAATGTGGGTGTTGAAAAGTTTATTTTTTGACCAATATTTCAGGGCCAAATGCAGTTCATGTTACATAGGCCCCATATTTTTACAAGGACTTTGCCAGATGTCAAGGAAGACATTTACACATAAGCACACGGCTTTTGCTTACACTTTCTAAACTTTGAAGTTTCTGCTGCCTTCCTGCTGAGAAGAACACATTCAAGTTCAAGTGGGATATAGAATTGTTATTTAAATCTTACAGTCAAATTAGACCCTACAGACATGATTGTATAGCATTATTGTCTCAGTCCCCATGAAGTTAAGTGTTCTCGTACTAAATATGATGTGTTTCAGCTTACCACCTACTGCACAAGTATTCATCTCGTTTTAAAAAGATATCAGACAAAGTGGTGTTTTATTTATTTTTACATGTCAGTTATTTTTAGTGGTAATGCTGGTGTCACACTACTTTTCCTTTATGTTTCCTTTATGCCTTTTCCTGTATGTTGTGGGAACATGAGACTGCTACCTGAAGTTTTCAGCCATGCACAAGATAAAAGCCTGCAGGCTTTTCTCAAAGATCAGGACTGTATTTTTAATTGTGTCTTGCTTTTGAGGAAGGATCATTTCAACTTGGAGTGATAATCTTGGAAGAAATGGGCATGCAAGTTTCAGTTGTGGCCCAAAGGTAATCAACAGGAGATGGCAGAGCTGAGAGCTGTAGGACAGCAGCAGCAGAGGGATCTGGGGTAGAGGGAGTTTTGCAAGTCAAGAGAGGTAGGACCTTCATGTCATGGGTTGGCCAGAATGAATTCTAAGAAACTGCTTGTTCAGAAGTCATGGTTCTGCTGAAAACAAATTGCACGGCAAACACTCAACTTGATTTCACTTCGATTTCCTTTTGAAAGAAAACCAAGGAGAAAATGTCAATCCATTTCAACATTGTTACAGTTTCACTTCTCTGATAGAGAAGTGATAGATCTGATCCAGATCTATAAATATCTAAGGTGTGGGGGGCAGAGTGGCGAAGCCAGACTGTTTTCAGCAGTGCGTGGAGACAGGACAAGGGGAAACGGCCAGAAACTGCAGCATAGGAAGCTCTGCACAAATGTGCGCAAGAACTTCTTTACAGTGAGGTGACGGAGCACTGGAACAGGCTGCCCAGGGAGGTGGTGGAGTCTCCTTCTCTGGACATGTTCAAGACCTGCCTGGACACCTACTTGTGTGAGCTGGTGTAAGGAACCTGCTTTGGCAGGGATGTTGGACTTGATGATCTCTGGAGGTCCCTTCCAACCCCTACGATTCTGTGATTCTCACTTGAAATGATTTTTCACTTTTGTATTATATTTTCACTACTATAACAGATTATATATATATAACTCCAGGAAAAAAAAAAAATAAAAAAAATAAAAAAAAAAAATAAAAATGTGATATTATGAATAGCCTTGAATGGTTTTAAATAGTACTTTGTGAGAAATGTTGAAATATGCCATGTTTTGTTCCCAGCACAGAATTGAACTCGTTGCCAAAGCTCTGTCTGTGTAGCCTCAGACGAAGACTGCAGATGGTTTGGGCAGTAAAGAATGACATGGCCTGCTTGTCTCTCTAGCTATATCTTTTGGATTTTGGAAAATGTTTTTTTACAGGTTCTGTTATTTCTAAGAGAACTTGGTCTGTACTTCTCTAAAGTCCCCAGAAACATTTTCCCTGGTGGCAGCTTAGGCTGTATATGGAGAATTTCTGTGCTGTTATCACAAATATTTTTTCATTTCTTTAGTGGGGTGTTACATAACTCTGTTCATTTGTATGAAGACAGCACCAGAACATGGGATGAGATGGGATGAGGGCACTTCTGATCTTAACGTTAATTACAGTGAGCTATAAAAGCAGCAAACAGCTGTGATAGAAGATATTTTCTTTTTCCTTTTTTTTTTTTTTTTTTTTTTTGGCAGTAATTTAGTAAAAATGTATTTTGCATTAGTCCTTCATTGCACACCTGTATAAATCATGCTCTTGGGTAAGCAATGTTTTTTAAAACAGCATAGCTGTCAATTGCTTGGATAAACGGCACATTTTGTGATACTATCAAATGACATATAACTTGTTAAATTACATTCAAAAAATATTGACGAGAATTGCACTATAATTAAATGACAATAATAATGAGACCAATATTAGCTGCTGCCATCAATTATGTAAGATGGGTTTTCCTAAAAGCCTTGCCTGTTGTTGGAAAGGTATTTCATTCAAAACCATGCTGGTGCCTTTAACACTTAGAAAGATGTTAACTTCAGAATTCACATTCAAGCCATGCCCGGAGGACAAATTCTGTGTGCAAGAAATTTTCTAAAACTTGCAGTGTTTTTTTACAGGTATTTTATTAATTGCTTCAATATAATGTGTTTCTGTTTGCTCTTTTTGTTGGTTTGTTTCGTGTCTATCTCATTAAGATGTTTCAAAAAGTCGGACTAGATCAAGGGATAAAATTGTGCTCACTTCCACCTAAATGTTTTGTTGACTACCGAGCTTTGTTGATTACTGTTGTCTCTGGATGAGGGCACATTTCCTCATCACGATCCACTTAATGCAGTTTTCAAAAGGCAGCACTACTAATGACACTCGAAAATGCTTATATCTGAAATATCAACACTCAGTTACTTCAGTGGTAAAACAACCATATTCTGCTGTGTGTATTTCAGCAGAGGGTCCGATTCTGCTTTCAGGTGCATCAGAGCAGCAGCAGTAGCATAGAGACAGAATTGGACCCATGTATGCACTCCACATGTGTCCAAGAAGCCATCCATTGCAAATCTGTGTGGGAATGACTGGTACATTTTCTAAATAGAGAACTATTCTAGTGAGGTCTCCCAGAGATTTATTTATATGTCATTATTTATTTTTAAATGATTTAGAAGATGCATAGACACTGTGGTGACAAAGCATGGTGTCGATGTGCTTTTCAGGAAAATAAAAACAAACTGAATGTGAGGAACTGCAGAAGGAGGTCCTGAGTCCAAGTGACTGAAGTAAAATACTGAAAGGAATGTTCATATTAAAAAATATAAATTTGTGCACGTGGACTTCAAAAGCAGACATGACTTTGCATATAAAATGTGGCTTGTTCTGCTGCTCAGTAAATATGTAAGCTTGAGCATCCTGAAAACTGTCTGTGGTTTTGATCTCCCAGCTCACTCATCCCCAGCCTTAGGGTAGAACAAGAATATACTGAGAAGCAAGGCTTGTGCAGGAACAAGTAGGAATAGACTGGGATTTCTCACCCTGGAAAGAGATAACTGAGGGCGATGTAATGGAAATCTTCAGAATCACAAGTGGTATGAAGCAGATGAGGAGGGAATCACTGTTTGTGGTTTCCTGTAGTGCAGCAACCAAAGGGAATGCATGAAATAATCAAATGGAAGTACATAGAAAGCAAAAGAAAACTCGTTTTCCTCTTCATTCTTAAACTGCTTTTATTCATTGCTACAGGGTATTGTGGATGTTCTCATGGATTCAAAGGTATTTGAATCAAGTTGTAGGCAAACAGTCCATGAAAAGCTATTGAAACACAAAGCCATCACCTTCAGCTCAGAAGTCACTGATTTGCAAGCTGCTGTAAGGAGAGAGAGCACATAATGAAATTTAATGCCTTTGGCTTGCCTTTTTCTTATAAGACCTAGACCTTCGTACAGATTTATTCTTATAAATTTGAATAAGTATAATTTTCTTAGTTTAGGAGATAGTCCCAGTTGAGTGTAACCTCCCTAATAGTGCAGTGTGGAGTCTGTGCCACAACTCTTCAACAACACTCTCGTTAACTGTGTGAACTCAGAAGTTCTCAGGCACCTTCAGGGAAGGGTGCCAAGGGGACATCAGTCAGTTCAACCTCCATTAGGCATACTGAGGAGCTGCTGTATGCATGCACCTTTTAGTGTCTCCATGCTAGGGTAGACAGTGGAAAACTGGTTGTTTCTAGGTCAATCCCTCGGCACAAACTGTATTAGATCTTAAATGTATCCTGCTTTGAGGAAGGCAAAATGAAGGGGGAATGAGGAAGGCTAGCCACCCAAACACTGAGGAGCAGAGCAGTTGCAGAGCTCCTCAGTTTTCCTTGTGCCCATTGCACAACTTACTGAGGGTGGTTTCTATGTTGGAGCAGCAAGACTGAAGTGTTACATAAATGCTTGGTCAAATTCTCTTGAAATGTAGGAAGCCATAAAATTTCAAGATAAGACTAAAAAGAGAAAAAAATAATTCTAAAGCGTAGGGGGGAAAAAGCTGGCATGCTATGAGAAACTTAGTGTTGATCAGTGGTACACGTGAGAAGAAACTGTTCTAACTTTATATATGCAATGAAGTAAATAGCACTAAATGGGCAGCTATTAAAAGGGGAAAATGCTTTTTTAAATGATAAAGTTTTCTGGGATAGGAAATGTCCTTAGGTAACATTTTAAATGGAAATAAGTTAAAACCTGACTACCAAATGTTTTGCATTGGTAAAGAGAGAAAAACAAACAATTGCTTGTCAGGATGTTCAGTGGCAGGGTTACACAAGGAGCATGAGCCTATTTTGGAACCTGCCAGCTCTCTGTGTATTATCTCAACCACACATTACAAATATGCAAAGCAGTCCGGTCAGTGTTGTTTTTGAAGGATGGATATAGCAGGCGGATGAACTTGTTTAGGTGAAAACAGAAACTGGTTTCTAATCTGATGTTTTCTTTTTTTAAGTGCTCTTTCTCTGAACTTTTTTTTCTGAAGTTTAGTAAAACCTGAGATTCACACGCTTCTGCATTTCCTGTTTTTGACCAATAGAGGAAACAGAAATACTGAAATACTGTAAGATGTTATTTTTAAAATATTTCTACACTGTACACCAGGAAGTTTTGGAAATCTTGAAAGAAGTCTAATCCTGCAGACTATGAAATCCAAAAATGTTTGGACAAGTTTATCCAGTCTTTCAGGTAATTACAGTTGTATCTGATGAGGATCAAAATAAATAGACAATAATCTATTAGCATGAAAAATAATTTGCATTTGCAATTGCAGTTGCCTCTGAAGACCTTAATTCTCTGATGGGAAAAATGTCTTAACATATGCTGCAACTGGAGGCCAAATGCCAAGGAGCCGTGGGAGGAGCTGGAGGTTGAGTGGCCCCAAGGAACAACAGGTAGAAGGTTCAGTGATGGGAATGAGTATTTGCAGAAAAGGGCATCCACTGCATTCTGAAATCTGGCAGTGAGGGTGGGATATCAGCATGGGATGGATAGGCAGTTGATGGAATCTCTGTAAGAGAGTTAAGAACAGGCAGGCTGGAACTAGAGAAGCCAACTACAGTAGTCCAAAGGTAGAGAAGATGTGGGGTGTGCAGAGTAATGAAGTGTATGTATGGGACAGATAGTCAGTATATGTTGTTTATAAGAAAGAAGGTGGGAAACAGAACACAGAGGGGGCTAAGAAATATAAGGTATGGAGAAAAGAAGATTAGACCAAGAATTTTTGGCACTAATGATAATGTTGCAACATTTTCAAGGAATGTCATACAGAGGTGTGCTATGAGGTAGACAGTAGTCTGAAGGTGAGTGACAATGAATTAACTATCAAGTGTTAACATGATTCACTCTGAAGAGTGATAGATGTATTTATCCTAGAGAACACAGTGTGTGACAGACAAAAAGAAAAGCAAGACCTAAGTTCAGGTTGCAGTATTCCACTTTCAGTCCTTGCTTCTGAAGGATGTTTTTCTCCTCTCGTTCCTGGAGCTGGATGTTAAGTTGTCCAAGGAGGGGTGAACAGCTAAAGGGGAGAAGTTGCTACAGAAAAGCCAGAGTATCACTCAGTAAGAAGTAGCTGGCATATGAAGTCCAATCTTAGTTTATAGCTACATTGGTATTTTATACTTAAAATGTTAATTTAAACTTAATGATATTTTTATGAATGTCTAAAGGTAGATAAGGAATTTTTCCAATATGTTTAACATTTGAAAAGATTTTTTGATTAATAGGATTGATAAACGTTTTCCATGCTGTGAAATATAGTGATTTATTTTAGAAAACTTTACATGGGTCTGTATATGGAAATTATTTTTGAAATAGTGTGAAGTTTACTCTTAGTTACACCATTAGTAAAACATAAGAAACCGAAACTACTCCAAAAAAGCAGAATTGTATGGGAACTGTTGAGTCATGGCCTGAACCACTGATTGATCACCTGAGGCAAGGACTGAGTCAGCCCTGGGAGCACAGGTGAAGGCAATTCTCCTGTGTGACTGGAAGGGGTGGAGCCTGTTTGCACCTCTCCTAGACCCCACTTAAAGGATGGCTGCCACAAGGGAAGGATTTCTTTCTGAAGATTCCTCTTTTTTGAGTTTTCTACTAGCCTAGGATGTGGGTGAGTATTTCATTTTTTATTGTCTCTTTCCACCACAATAATCTTTTGGGCTATAAATCTGTAAAGTACCATCTTAACCACACTCCTCTTCTGACTGTACCTTTGTTAATTGTACACAGAACATTTTATATCGTTGGGCAGAGGAATTTTTAAGCTCCCTTAGCATATTCTAGTACAAAAATGTGCCTTCAGTCAGTTCTAATTTTAATATTTTGCAAGAAATCCATTTTAAGGTGAACTCATATAACACATAACACATATAACACGTAAAGCTCTTCCTCAGAAGGATGTATAAGTAATAAAGAAGTCAAAAAGGAGGACTTGCCTCCTTGTTTGTTTGTTGTATTTAGATAATGAGATGAAAACCTAGCAATGCTCTGGGCTCCATGAAACTTGGATTAGAATGATTAGAAGTACAGCTAGCAGCAGGAACTCACCAAACAGAATACAAAAAATTTCAATTTTCCTGCACTTGCTTGTCTCCCTCTGAGCCTGACTTAAGAGGTGCTGATCTTCCCCTCTTGAATTGCAAGGGTATTTGAGATCTCTTTTCTCTAGAACTACTTTCTTTCCAGCTGCATCTGAATTGCTTTTCATTTACTAGAAGTCTTCACAGATATCTTGAATCTGTCAGATTATCATGGAGCTCATCATTATTAGTCACTCATCAGATGGTATCTTTCCCTATACATTGATATCAGTCCTTAATTGTCTCTGAGTGTATTTTGCCATGAGCATAGCAGTACACTCTTTGAGCGGCACTGTCAAAACAAGTCCTTTCTTAGTTGGGGTGTGACTGACTGTTGAATGCTAAAAAAACAGAAGTTGCTGTAATTGGGTATTAGATCTAGATACTGTTCATTCCACTACCCATTCCATTACTCATTACCTATTTCCAATCTATCTGAATAGGTGTCAAAACTGCAGGCTTGATATGTTCAGAGGGGCCCTTAGTAAACAACACAGCCATGCTCAGTGGAGATCTCTAAATGCCATTAACCATGAATTAAATATTGTTTAGCTGTTTTGAGCAATAACATGGTTTGAAGTTTCTCTCCAGTGTATGTTAAATTCTATATCAAAGTTTTATGTTCTATAGATTTTCTGTATGTTTTTAAATTAACTGTGTTCTCTGCAAGGGAAACTTTGAAAAATTCTGTTTATGCTATTAATGATGATATTAAGTAGCATATACAAAATGAGAGCAGTAACTGTAATTACTCTAATAATAAGTCTATAAATCTTTAGTTAATATAGGTATGTACATTTTCAATCCAATCTACAGAAACCATGATTTTAAATAAATAATTGAGGCAAAATATTTTGGAGAAACTTCTGGAAGGGATGACAAATGTAAGAACATAGTAAGGGAGTACGGTATTACAAAGTTCCTCCAAATTTAAATGATGGTCTCTGAAGTGTCTACAGTGGTCCAGTTATGAGGAAGAGATACTCTGAATGGATGAAATGAAGAGAGAGCAGATAATGAAGAACAGAAAAATTACCAATAAGTACAAAGGCAATTAGTCACCCATCAGTATGTGAAGTATCCCTGTGTATCTAGTAACCATGCTACAAGTATTTATTTGCCTTTGTGCTCAGTTTCAAAGCAGTTAATGCAACCAAACAGGATTTCAGACACCCATTGTGTGTGCAGAGGTAAAGCCAAGAAGAGGGGAGGCAATCACAGTGGACAGTCAATAAAGTACAGTGTGAAGAATATAAAAAAAAAAAAAAAAGGAGAGAAAATAAAGGTAATACTGGGCTCTGGCAAGAACTGAACTGGTAGGACTTGAAACAGAGAAGAAGGACTTTCATGAATAAGTTTTCTGAAAGTCTCAAAGCCACAAGGAAGATTAGGTGGGTGAAAATTGTCCTAAGTGATATAGAAGTAGTGATGTGAACGTTAGGTGGACTGAAGAGAAAGGGGCTGCTGTAGTGGTAAAGGAGATGATGCTTCAGAGTTTTTGATGCGAGACTTCGTCAGAAACTGAAACATTTTAGAAAAGATTTGGAGACAGATATGGCAGAATTATAACACAGCTTGGATGTGTGATTAGACAGGAAGTGAAAGATTCCAAATTATAACTCTCAGTGGCAGTGAAAATTGTGGCACAGCTAATGGGAAGAGCTCAGAAATGGTTAAGTGAAGGTGAAAGGCTTGGTTTTGGTTGTAGAAAGGCTAAGATATAGGACTGCGAGAATGAACATGAGAGAAGATGGGGCGTGGCGTGGCAGAGTTAAATTTCTCAATCACTTTCACTGTGGGATTTATTACGCTCATAGATGAGGGAAAGAGGTCATGCTAAAGAGATACAGGGGAGATGTAAAGAAAGAACTGATTGATAATGCAATAAAAGCAAAGGGAGATATTGTGGAAAGGAAGTTCCAACTCTTGGTTCTTGGAGGACAGTGATGAGAGAAACTCATCAGAGAGTTTCCTGAGAACAGTTCTGTGAAATTAAACACACAGTAAACATCTGAATATTGGATCACAGTGAATGAATGAAAGCAGAAGTTAATCCAGTAGTTTACTGCTGTTAATTTTTTTTTTTCATCAGTGGGGATGTGCACTTATAGTTGGTGAATATACTGAAGAGGTGGGCCTGTAAACAGGAAAAGGCTATAGAAGGAAGCGAACAGAAAGCTGGAAGAGGGAAGGAGGAAGCATGTATGAATGAGAAGTGGCAGGAGAAAACATGATCAGAAAACAGACAGATGTAGAATAGAAGAAAGGAAGGAGAAAAGTACAAAACAGGAGTTTCATTGTGAGGAATTGGCCAAGATTTCAGCCACTGATTTCACTTCGGACCAGAGGGGAAAAAAGAGTCAGTTTGTGGAAATTCCTAGGATGGAGATCCTTTCTGATCAGAACTGTCTTGATTCAGAAGATAACATGTCAAACATACATGGATGTATTTCACTGTTGCCTTTAATGTTGCCTTGATTGTATTTCCTGACTGCACTTTCTAAAGATACCAATGGGTTCCCATTAAAAGTTTCTTTAATTAACATTTTCTAAAGGAAAAAGAAATCAAACAACAGCAGGCAATATTTGAAGAAACTTTCCCTTTGAAAATAGGCATACAATCTAAATATAAAAATCTAGGAGGCTTTTAAAATCTCACATCTTCTAAAAATATATTGAGCTATGAGGCACAAAATCTGGAATTCTCAGATTTTTTTTTTTTTGTCCTCATTTCATATATTCATAAAGGAAATCCTATTTCACTGGCTGAACGGAGTAACGGAAAAGCACCAAATTCATAGTGCTACTGCCTGCCACCCAGGAGATTAAGAAAGTAAGTGAAGAGGAATAGCATATCCAACTGGAAGTACTGCAGGCAAAATGTAATAAGATGATCAGTGAATGCAAATGAACCCTCTCACAGGAGAAGGTAGTGGAATGACTTCTTTGGATAGTATAAAAATTTCACACTGGTTTTAGGCAAGTAGATAAGAGCCCGCTGTTAATTTTAAAAGACAAATTACTTGAATAATTACCCCACTATTTAAACACTTTCTAATTATTCCAAGGCATATCTTTAGTGAAAGTGTGAGAACGACAAGCCAGAGAATTTTAAAACTTTGCAGGTATCCAAACCAGAGTTGCTGATAGCTAAGTTCAATCTGCAGGACTGGTGTCTAGAAAAACTCGTATTAACTCCCCAGGCGGAGACATAAAGAATGAAGGATCGGGACTTCTTAATTATTCAACACTTACAGTTCTATAATGAAGAATCAGACAGTTGAGTATGCACATGCATGTCAAAACATAGAGATAGAGAGACACATAAATAGACTTAAAATGCTTTCCTTACTATCTGAAATATAGCTGTTTCCATCAGTGGTTAGTGGTAGGCTTGCTTTTTATCATACTTCGCTGATACCAATTGTTAGCTTTCTTTGACATTGGGTTGAAATGCACCAACATGGCATATAGGCTGGAAATGGGTGGCATTGAGCAGAATAGCTTTGCCATGCGATGATATGCTTCAGCTCTGACAGACTACTAGCCTAGCGTCAATCATTCTGTCTTTGCCAATCAAAAGCACATCCTTTTGGAGGCGCCTTCTGTTGACACTGGCACCCCAAACAGAGTGAAAGGTTAGTGCAGTGACATTTCAAAGATGACACACTGTCAAGGGCCCAGCAAAAAATAGCAGAACTGGACTGCATTTGGGAAAACAAGGGTGGCTAACAGGACACACATGTGATGACGACATTCCTGGAGGGGATGGGTTTGGTGCAAACAACCTTGAAGGACCTTGTTCAAGAAAATCAGGAGTCAGGAATAGATAACAGCATAATAAGATATGGCCAGGTACCCTGAGGTTCTTTCTGTTCCCAGCTGTAAAAAAACAAAAGCCCTTTTGCCAGAGCTCTGTCTAACTTTTGCCAGAGAAAAGAGCAGGAGCTAGATCGACAAAGCTCTTGGAGTTTCCAAAGCCCTCTATTTAATCACAGGGCAGGTTATGATTGAAAAATATATAACAGTAATTATTTTTCTTCTTAGGTAAAGATGTATATCGCTTATGCCAATTTTCAAAAGCAATAAATAATGATTAAAATAATTTAGATAACAGAACATCTTCATATTTAGAAAGGCATATTCCTGCATATATCCTTGGTTCACTTAAATGCTATTTACATGTTTCAGAAATCCATTTCAGTTGCTCCACATCTTCATTACATTTCCATTTCTTTCCATTCTTCCTTCAGCTTCTTTCATATATCCTACACAGAAGGTTCCCCCTCCCAGCAACTTCTAGTTTCACCTCAGAGATAATATGAAAAGTCATTTTTGACTCATTATTCTGGAGAACTAGTGTATGGGAAAAGAAAACTAAATGGTTTTCTTTGTCCCTGTCAGCAAAAGACTAGTTGGAGCAGTGTCTGTCTTTTTTTTTGCCATGATACCTCCTGTTGACAACAGTTAAGCTCTTCTGAATTATTCCAGTTACAGATCAAGCTTGGAACATCCTGATTATTTATTTCTTGGGCAGAGATTAAAATGCCATTTTAAGACATAATAGTAAACTGCATAAATTGATTACGTGGTCTAATCATGGAGGAATTTATTTCAGAATATTTTGAAGACTTAATTGGAAAATGAATTCTCAAATAATAAAAGCAAATTTCTTTAGAATTGAGAACAGTGTCAAAAATGCTGCAAAGCAGTTGTCTCATCCCGTGGAACACTGAGAAGAACTCAACAGCTACTCTGTCCTGGCCTGAACTTTTCTTCACTGATGTCGTTAGCAAAATTTTAATTGACCTTGATAAGGGTAAGACTAAGGTCTGTGTAAGTTCTTAACGTTATCTCCTATAAAGCTAAATGCAGTACGTAGCTTTTTAGCACTGATCATCAGCTACTTGTTTGTCCTATAAATGTACTTTTAAAGTTAAAACATTAAGAAATATTTCTAACAAATTGCTTGATTTAAGAGATAGAGATAAGCCCAAACTATATGTCCAAGATATATTAAAAAAAAAAAAAGGAGAAAAAAAGAGAAAAAATCAGAGTGTAATAGCTTGTCCTGATTTTTTTTCAACATCTTTCTTTGTCTAAGGAAAGAAATAGTCATCCTTGAGACAGGTCCCCTTCCTCTTGTCTGGGATAAGTTTCTTCATATGAGTAGTTTTGCCTTTTTGAGAATGCCTGTCTCACTTGTTTGACTACAGAGGAAGCCTAGGCAATGCACAGGCTAGGTATAAAATGTAAGGTAGGCTGATGGAATCATAGAATGGCTTGGGTTGGAAAGGACCTCAAAGATCATATGTTTCCAAACTCCTGCCACATGCAGTATTAGATTAGTGTGTTTGAACTTGGGACCGGGATTTCAGGGAGCACATCCTCAAGCATCACAAACTGACTTGGGAAGAGCAAAAAGAACTATTCAACCAAATAGCTTGTGAAAGGTGAACACAGCAAAATAAATAAGGTGTAGAAAGAAGTTCATTGGTGCTCTGATTAGTATTGTAAAAAAACAAAGGTTATAATAGTTTTAGAATCTTTTCCTCAGGGCTCTTGTAAATGATTATAGTCCTCTATTGTTTTTTCTTGGACATGCTTGCAATCTGGGTATCTTATGGACCTTTGTATCAGCCCCATATGAAGAAGTCAAGAATATATGCACTATGTAGAAGTATTTTTTCTATGCCATTAACAAAGCACAGATATACAATTTTTATCTAAGAAAATGGTATTGAATAGTTTACAATTCGTGTCAGAACATGGAACTGTACGAGCTTCTCTTTAAGATCTATGAGGTGGTTGTATGCTCTCTGAGAAGACGCTTTGGAACCTAAGAGGCCCTTAAGTACATGGAAGAATAACTTGGCAATGGCTGAAGAGTTGGATATTTATGCACATTCAGTCTTCCAGATGATAGTCTTAGACAGATTCTTCTGTGCCTTGTTTACGCAGTGTTCTGGTTTGAGGTATACGAGGAATCTTTTTGGCTTAGCAACGAATTTTAACTTTGAGCCCCACTGCAAGGAATAGAATGCAACTGCTTTAATAATACAAACTGTTCAGTTGGACAAATGTAATGGCATAAAAATAGCATGCTGCTAACTTGCGTTTGAAAAGAAACTTGAAAGAGTCTGTATACAGTGCAAATATTACATTGTACAAGCTTTTTCTTTGAAGAGATGAAAAATATTGTTATGCTGAGTATTTTCATCTGTCTATTAACCGTTACAAATATAGTCCTTGTTAAATACATGGGATTGCAAGCTTTTTACAAAGGAGTTTCTTTTAAAATTGCTCAGGCACATAAAAGGTTGGCTTAGTCTATAGACTAGAAGTCAGTTAACTCAAAACATGCATTTGCATTAGTATTAATGATTATTATTTTTTTCACAGCCTGCATACCTATTATTTCTATGTATACAAAAAAAAAAAAAAGCATGCAGATTAAAGATACTAACTTAGAGAGATGTCACACGCAGAATGCATTACAAGGTCAAATCCAGCCTAAACTTCATTTTTTCATTAATGTTTTTAGAAGGAGTCTTCAAACTCGTAGGTGGTGACTCAATGGGATTTGATATGAAGATGTGACACTTCATCTTAAATTCCTTAGCCACATTTCTTAAGTTGACAGGAATGTCAGGAAGTGTGCCTGATAAGGCTTGCTGTCCTCTCCGAGCTGACTAATCATACATGAAGTCTTGGCAAGAGATAACCAGGTTACAGTAGAGCCAAAATGACATCACATCAACTCAATTTCATATCCTGTAGACACCAGTGCCTATCACCACTCCAGGTTGCTAACATCCTTGACACACAAATGGTATTTTCAGTCTCCGATGTCCCCCTTTTACCCTGTGTCTGTCACTCTGGGGTAAATCATGAACAAATTTGTCACTAAATGTAAAGAACCATTAACTTGTGGGCACTTTGTCATCTGAAGCATAATTTTATGTGCATGGCTCGCCAATCCCTGAACTCTAGTTATTTGCATAACAGTTTCCTATATGATTTTATGACGGAGGATAGTGCTGAACTTGTTAAAATTCCATGTGAATCTCAGCACAGAAAATGGGCTGGTGCTTTAAATCTTGGAGAGTTGTTCACATCAATAATGAATTTCAAATAATTTATTCACTTCAAGTGTAAGTGGTTGGCATACAGTCCTTACAGCTGGTTTGTTGAGATAATTGATTTCCATATAGTTTAAAGATGGGGAAAAGAAACATATGACAACTACAGCAGGTTTTGAGGCAATTGTGAATGCCATATCAGTTTAATTATAGCTCCATCTTTAGCTGACATGGGTTCTATCCTATTGGAATTAAAATATCCCCGCAACTTGAAATGTAACAGTGATTATTTTTTTATGTTCTTCTACCTACCTTGTATGCTAGCTTAGGGCACTGTTACAAGTACACTTATAGCTTTTTTCACTGGATAGTTAACATGACATGCAAGACTGGTCTGCATGACACAGATAACTCCAGGGAATAGCAACAAAGTAAATGAGATGCATTAGTATCTGGATGTGAACTGGGGGATGTAAGTTCTTAGAACTTCTTGTTTAATTTATAGAATTGTTGTGTGTGTTTTTTTTTTTTTTCCCCCTGTGCATAAGATTTCAAAATGGTAATCATATTCAGGAAATGAGATGTTCCCACTTCAGGTACTAATATCAATATGTAAAAGATAATCATTAACCAAGTGTACTACTCAGCAGTGCCTATTATGTATAAACAAGCTAACTGAGGTGATAAAAGATTTTACCTAAAATTAGCTATATTTCTGACAGAAACACTGGGAAAACTGGAAGGATTTATTTTTTGTTTTGTGTTTTGTTTGTTTCTTCTTTACCACTATTTACAGAGCAAAAGTTTATGGAACAAATAGTATAACAAAAATTTGCATTGCAGCTAACACGATAGTATGCAAAACACCCCAGCTGTCTGAATTCCAAGCTGGCTGCTCTTGCATTACCATTTAGGAGCTGGGCTGCACATCCTCATGAAGAGGACATATGCAAAGATTTCTCCAAAATTAATGCCTCCCATTATGTTGGCCTATAATGTCAGAGGTGGATGTTGGTGGTATAGCAGTATAGGTTAAACCTTCCCACCAATATTCCATTGCATTTATTCCACAGCATAACTGCTGTGCAACAGATGGCAGCAGAGAGGCAGTCTGATAGAATGGCATCTGACATGGAGTGCATATGAAGCTAAGGTGTGTCCTTGAATTCCTCCATGCAGGAAAAAATCGCACCCACTGACATTCATTTATGCTTGCTGAACGTTTATGGGAGACCAAATAGTGGCTGTGAGGACAGTGAAGTGGTGGGTGGTACATTTCAGCAGTGGCAGCAGTGAGGTGGAAGACAAGCCACGTTCCAGATGGTCATGCATAGCTGTCAAAGCTGTGAAATGAAGAGCATCTCAGTCAGCTCATCCACATGAATGAGATGACTGTGACCAGGGGACTGTGTACAGAGCTGAATATCTGATTCAACACATTGGAAACAATGGTGGCAGCATTGGAATATTGCAAAGTTTGCACAGGGTGAGTCCCTGGAACAGAAAGAATGCCGTATGCAAGTTTGTCAAGACTTATTGAACCAATAGAAGGATGAAGGTAACAGTTTCCTTCATCCGCTTTCCTTTATCACATTGTTACCAGTGATAAAATGTGGTGTCACCATTACGAGTTGGAGTCAGAATAGCAGTCCATGTAGTGGCAACATGTGAATTCCCCAACAAAGAAAATGACACAACCCTCAGCAGGTGAAGTGATGTGCACTGTCTTTAGGGATAGGAAATGGGTGATCCTTCTGAATTTTCTGGAACCCAAACAAACTCTTATCTCTGAACGCTACATCGTAACGCTGACTAAGCTGAAGGCTCAAACTGCCAGAGTCAGCCAGAGAAGACAACCCTTCTCTTGCAACCCAATAATACCAAGCCCCATACTAGTTTGAAGATTGTGGAGTACGTTGCCTATCTTGGATAGAGTGTCCTATCGTGCCTACTGTGTAGTCCAGGTTTGGCACAATCTGTCTTCTATTTATTCTGGATGATGAAAGCTTGACTGCATGGGCAACGTTTTCCTAGCAATTATACTGTCATAGCAGCTGTGAAATAGTGGATTACCTCTTCTAGAGCAGATTTTTGTGAGTGTAGCATGCATGCTCTTATCACCAGTGAAAATGCGTAGATAATGGTGATGACTGTGCTGAAAAATAATGTTTTGTAGTTGAAAACTTGCTCTATCAAATAGTGTTATCGTGATCTTGAAACTCTCATAGTTTTTGTGGAAAAAGAATAGACAGCATTACTTTTGGAGCAACCTACATAGAATGAGCAAAGAATCAGCATTACTTGAAACCCCAGGCTGCACTCTTTTTTCTTCATTCCACTGAAAATTGTCATAGTATTTGCAAACAGAAGAGCTTCTTCTTAATTTTTATCTCATTATTACTCTCTGCTAAGTTTCAGAGTGTTTTAAAAAAAAAAAAAAAAAAAAAAAAAAAGTAACAGGTGGGCTATCTAGCAAACTTTCAGTCAGCGTCTGATTTCGTATTGCATTCTTTGTCTTTGAATTGATATAACATCCCTTATTCCAGTCAGGGCCTGACACTTAAGTTTCAGTGTCTAATAGAAGTAATACTCTTGCACTGAGGCCACAGTTATGTTTTGGATTGAAATGAAAGTTCTGAGTATGCCTCAAATGTCCTTCCAGAGAAGCAACTGAAGGAACTAGAATAAATGAGAATGAACTTCTTCTCTGAAATAAATTACAGACTAGAATGATGAGGCAAGAGCTTCAGAAGTCTACCTTGGCATCACAGACAGCACACAAATTTTTGCTATTCCTTTCTTTCTAGCCAGTAACATTTTCTTTTGATATTACTCAACAGGGCAAGGTCCCATGGCATTGTGTCTCCTAGCTTCTGAGATTTGACAAGGAGTAACCATTGATGATTTGAAAACTTGGGGTAAAAATATTTAGTAAAAATATTTGGTAGCCTCCAGAATGGTCAGCATTTCACAAGAAAGCAGCAGAGGAAGGATGAAGTAGAGTCTTGATTTTAACTGACAATGTCCGTATATGGTTGGTGCTGATTATACCAGTAACAAGACCATCAAACGAGGATCTTAAATTTCACTGAGCTATTTTAGCAATAATAGGCCATAATTATGCTTTATGCAAGTTTATTTTGAGAAAACAGTAGATCAAATGTGAGTTACAGGAAACCAAAGCATAAGGCTTTTGGCATTGACTTCCAGCTTCAATTCCAGAACACAGACTTTTACTTAAAATGGAATACAAGGGGAGTAGGGCAATCTAACAGATGCCAACACTTTTTTGTGCATGGATTTGAATTCCAAATTGCATCACCTCCTTTCATACTGGTGAGTTAACCTGAATTAAACTAACATAACTGAATAGGTATGTGCAGAGAAGTAGTTTTTGTTTTACTCACTGACAGTAGTTTTCAGCACCTTACTGCTGCTCACAAAATTATCCTTCTTAGTCTTCAGATGTGATGTCTAAGCATTAGTATCTTTGGCATTGATTTGGAACAACATTTGTTAGGTATCAGTGTTTCTGTTTTGAGCTTTCAACCTCAGTTGCTGAACAGCCAAACTTACTTTCAAAGGGAAAGACAAATATGAGACGCCCCAGACCTATGTAATTTAAACTCGTAAGTCTTTAAACAACATTTCTTGTGTGATGTTGTGTAAATTCTATACCTGTATCTAATAATAGACTATTAACCATTTTATTTTATTTTAAAGCTTGCATAGAATACAAGGAGTTCCACATTAGTTTTTCACTACTACTGTGGCACGACAGAAGTTATCAACAGGACTTTGTCCCACTTGGATTTAATGAGAAATCTCCTATTGATTGGTGTAGTTTATACTCTGGAACTTTCAGTTCTTACTGGTGATGCTGTTAAGTACTAATGGACATCCCAGACCTGCAACTGCTTGATAGAATGTGTTTTCAGTTCTAAAAATGTTCTATATATACTATGGCAAGTTGTTAATAGATTAACCCTGTTGCATGATTAGGAGGTAATTAGATAACTATTTCCCTAGTTATGAGAAGTGTATTAAGGAAAATATTATGGGCATCTTTTTTACTTCCATTGTTGAAGGCTACCCTTGTACTATATGCCTTGAAGAGCAGCAACAGCAGCATAGCTGCTTAGTACTAGAGTAGCATGATTTGTAGGGATAGGTTAAAATGCACAAATGTTGACTTGAGAATGGCTTTTGGGGTACTGGAACCCCATCGTGTGTTGCTGTTAATATTGAGAGAGGGTATTTTGTGTCGGTGTTCACCCTGACCACTTGATTCAAAGCTACTGGACAGATGACATCTTACAACCTACCATGTTTCATTTAGGCACCTCTGTGTACAGCTGAATGTTATCTGCTGGCTCAGAATCTTACCGTTTCCTTTCAGTTCTGTGCCCAAAATTGTGTTTAATTATTCTATTTAAGAAGCTGAGAGTATATGTATTTGAATCAATGTGTTGCACAAAGGATGTTGAAACAAATTGATATGCATGGAAATTTATTAGCAGAGTCCATAGCGCACATCAGTAATGACAGTGAAATTTATATAGAGGGCAGAAGAGAGAGGAAAAAATAGGAGAGGCAGTGAGGGAATGGAAAGCTGTCCCCAGTGGAAAGTTGGGAAGAGAGGTGGTAGGAGACATCCTGAGATGGGTATCTTCTCCAGGGAACCTAGTACTTCTCACGTAATACTTTTGTATGTACTTTTGGTACAGTAACTACATAGTTTCCACCACTCAAACCTTCTATTGATTCTTCCCATTTACAATGGTTTTAGCACTGATCAGAGCAAGTTTTGGCAGGGGTAGGTACTATGTGGCTGTTTGCTTGGTGAGCTCTGTGTGGATGTAATTTTGCGTACCTTGATGTAAATCAAAAGCTTCAAGGGGGGGGGAGGGGAGAAGAAGAGGGTGTGGCTCTTAATCCTGTGACCATCCTTCCCCCTGAAATACATTCTACCAGTAGTACTGGGGTCTGCAGACTATTGCCCATACATCCAGGAGGATCCTGTGGTCTCAGGCAGAACACTGCTGTCACTTTCACCCTCCACAGTATCAAGATCTCCACTCTTCCCTTTTGGCATCCCATCGCACAGAAACCTTCCAACAGTACTCTGACAGAGACGTACCAGCTGTTGGCTGTGGAGAATACAGCTTGCTGTAGGGAGTTCTTTCACCAAAAATAAGGTGCCACTTGTAAGTAGGCAAAAACTATAATTATGACCATTTGCACAACTATATGTTCTCATTAAAAATGACACAAAAACCTACCATCAATAAATAGATACCCCTGAGGTGCTCAGTTAGGAGGTGTGACAAATACATTAATAAATCTTGTGCATTGTATATTTGGGTGTTGCTTTGTGTTTAAACTCAGAGAACAAAAAGGAAAAGCCCTGTCTCACATTAAACTTTTGCCTTCCTGTGCCCAGGATGTGCCTATGAATCCCCTGAATCTTCTTTTCTGTGCTGCGATGTAAAGCATTGAAGCGCTACATGCAGTGCAGAGCGGAGAACACAGCAGTGCTGCTTCTGTGCTAAACTGGTTGTGCCTTACTCATTCTGCATACATAGTGATATTTATGTAGATATCAAGAGTGTCAAGATGCAAAAGTGTTGCATTTTATTATATTTAAGCAGCAACTTGATAGCCAAGTAGAGTGGGTTATATCATAGAAATTCCTAGAAATAAATTATGAAATAAGTGTATCTTATCCAGATACACAATTAACCTTTTCCCAACCATCTTTCAGCATTAAAACATTATTACTGCTGGGTAGGATAACGCAAGGAAGCAGGCACTCGATATGCAATCCATGTATTTCATTTCTTCTTCTGGAATTCTGTGTAGATAGACAATCACATGGGGAAACAAGAAAGAGAATACTTTAAGCAACAAACATAGTAATATCAGTTTAAAAGAATGGATTTTACATTTAACACAATATAAAATAAAGCAATTGAATTCCTATATGAAAAAAAAAAAAGCTTTTTCACTCTTGCTCATGTATCTCCTTTACTTCCAGCGCTGTATATCGGTAGCTGTATGTGAGATTCTCTCTGAACTTTGCCACGTTATGCCAGTTGCAGAAATAAACTGATGCGGTCTGAATGGCGGGATACTTTTACTGATACAAACTGCTTACCCCTGCTGACTGTTCCTGATAGAGTGATTGATCCATTTGGTGATCTTTTCCAAAACGCTTCTTACTAACTTCACAATTTTAATCTGATAACACTTGCATCCACTATTTGTCTCTCCCATTTAAGCAAACAAAGAAAACAAAGGGGGGAAAAAAAAAGAAAAAATACTGTGGTTGGTATCTGTGCATGAGCAGGAGGTCTTGATTTATTTGCTCTCTTGTTTGCCTAGCTCTAAAGATGGTTATTTAACTAGATTATTTATTATTCATTGACCTCTGTAAATACCAGCCATAAATGCTATCGGGATGTTTGCAGTTCTACACATGCAACAATGGGTTCAGACTCTTTCAGAAAACATTTTGTAGTCACTTTATTATCAAATTAACATCCTACTGACTAAGGAATAAATTTGAAATCTTGACCCTCTCTTTAATCGTCCTTCATATCAACTGATTTCAGTGTAACAATTAGGGATTTTAATCTTCACATCTACCTACAGGTTGGGACAGTCAGTTTTATGAAGAATAAACTGTTCTCAGCTGAACCTGTGATGTTCAAACTGCATATGGAAAAAAAAAAATCAATCTATATAGAAATTAGTTGTTTCTTCCTGCCTTCTTTTTGAATGTTTTGATCACAAAATACCTGCATCTCGCTGTAGTTTTCAGTCAATGTGAGATGTGTTTTGTTTATAAATTATTATTTTGTTTTGCCACCTTAGTTTATAATACGAAAACAGCAGCAGCTAAGTATAGTAAGACTAATTTTCATTGTCTTTTATCATTCACCTGCAAGAAGTTATTTTCCAATTACTTATTACCTGTGGAATATTACTGAAATTAAAATGAGAAGCATGGTCAGTACTGCATACATCAAAAATTATGAGAATCTTCGCTTGCTGAGAATTGTGAAATGTTTATTGGTTTATAGACACAGAGTCCTCCAGGGAGTGCTACAAATCCACACAAACTCCCTGCATCTCCGACATTGCATTTTGAGCACTGATTTAGACAAAATATGTGTAAAAACTCCTGTAAGCAGGCAGCTCTCTAGTGACTATACATCTGCAAAGGCTCAAGAACATAAATTATTTCCAGCACAAGTCAGGAATAAATTATGCTCACTTCGTGGACTTTAGAGCTGCTTGATCCACATAGTAATAAAGGGAAAAAATGATATGTTTTAGAGTTAAGGAACAAAGGGTTATTTAATCATCCTACATACGTGTGTGCATTTTAACATAGCTTTTAAAAGTAGCATAGAGGCAATGGAACTGTCGGGAACTTTAGATAGCAGGACATGAAATGATGTGAGCCTGGCCTATGTACAGCACTTCCTGAGGTGCAGCAGAGCTGGAGCAGCCACTTTCTCCTCAGGAGAAAAACTGAATCAAGCTTTTTCCCTCACAGCACATACCTTAACTCAGGTTGACACTGTACCCCCAGAAAGATAAAAGCACTGTGTTTTCTCTTGTTTGTATCTCATAGACTTCCAAAAGACTGTACACGTTTGACTGAACAAAAGCAAATAAACCAAAATAAAACAAAGCAACCAACCAAACAAGTCAAACAAAAAACTGTTGCCAATATTCTGTTTCTGACAGTGGCCAGTAGTGGGTGTTAACAGAGATGGTCAAAATAAACAGAGCACCTATAGAGTAGTTCATCACTTGCTACTGTTATACAGCCGGGTAATGCATCTGGACACTGCATGTAGTAACTGTGGCAGGGCTTCCAAGAATTTGTCTCTTAAGAGTTTACTCATTTTTAAGCCTTTGTAATACCTTATGGCAATGAGTTTCACAGCTCAGCTACTCAGTCTGTGAAAAAAAAAATAATCTTATATTTGTCTTGGCATATTCCCAGATAGTTTCTTGTGTACCACTTATTCTTGTGTTGTGAGAAATTAATAATTGTTCATATTTACCTTATCTGTGTCTCCTGAAGTAATAATCCTGCATGTTAGCCCTTGGTCATTTCTTTCCCACGTGGAGGTCTCATTCGATTTAAATAGTCCTCATTCAGAAGCTATTCAATGCAGCTGACCATTCTTTCAGTATATTTTTTGAGCTTTATATATATTGGTCTTGAGTTCAGGTGGCTGTACACCACAGATTGTGTGTCGGCAGAATAGTTTCTGAATAGTCGTTTAGTACTTTCCTAATAATTCTTAATTGTTTTTGTTGCTGCTAAGCACTGAGCTGACATTTTTATCAGACTCTCCAGAATCTGTTTTCAGAGATGAAATAGCTAATTTAGTGCTCGGTGCCATTTAGATGTACTTGTTTTCTCTACATGCATTTATATTATTGACCTAGAATTTATTGACTTCTATCTTATTACCCAGATGCTCTCTATAAAGAGATTTTTTTTTTAATTCTTCACAGTAAGTTTTAGTTTCTCTACCCTGAGTAATTCTGTGTTAATGTGGATTTCAGTCCAGATTCCTGTGGGTCTCCAGCAGTAACCTCTTTTCCTATTGAGAACTGACCATTTATTCTTTTTTCCTTATTTGTTTCCCTCGTGCTTTTCCCAGTTGTGAACATTTCATGTTTATCTATAAAATCAAGTCTGGTATGCACTGTCATGTTAAAGTTACAAACATTGTTTTGGGTGTTGAAATATGCATTTAGTCTTCCTTGCAATTTGTCTCTTCTTTTTCCTTCCTTCCACATAATTTCTTGATATAGCTCTTTCTCTTATGTTTTTGTTTCTGTTTTCCGTCCCCTCTCTGTGTTGTGTTCACTTCCTAACACATCAACTTTCCCACACAGTATCTTCTTGTGTTCAGCTTTCCTGCAGTGTCTCAACCCTTTCTTCACTATTCACATCTCTTTATGCAAAGCTAGAATAACTGCATATGTATCATTTCTCTCCTTACCCTATCCATCCCTCCTTCTCCAGAAGTAGAGCCAACCGGATGCAATCTATGCCTGAGCCACAGATGCTGAAATTAATGTAATTGTCAACACTGAAGCAATTAGAGTTGGAATCAAGATTTGTGCTGAAGCAGACTGACTTATATGAAGTTGGTTTACTGATGGATGCTGCAGATACTCCCAGCACGGGTAGGCAGTAGGGACTATGGCCCATCTCCTGCTGAGCTGTTATGACAGATGATTTGGTCTTCATGATGAGGAGGGGCGAGCTGCCTAAGAGAGTTGAGGTGTACCAGACTGAACTACACTTTTCTGGCTCATCTCTGGTGAATTTCATGCCGAGAGTGAATAGCTTTGGGGAGAAAACTTTGAAAGTTATGCCATTTACATCTTTCCTAATATTTGGCAAGTAAGGGATAACAGAGCTGTCAGCTTTTACAGAGAATGAATAAACTCATGTACCAGGCAAGAAGCTGATTAACTCACGTAGGCTTGTTGAGGCTGCCTATATAGGAAGTGGCAGCAAAAAACACAGGTCACTGAATACTGAAATTACTAGCCTGGAGTATCATGCTCTTTGGTCCTATGACTCCTGCAAAGAAGAAGCAAACAGTACTTTAGGTGTGACGGTACAATCATAAGAAATTTGGAGCAATCACTGAACCAGTGACATTTTGGAGCCACTCATTGTGAGACACAACGATGGAACTTATTACCCACCCATCTTTTGATATACCTCAAGCCTACAACCTCTTAACTGGCTTTTTTATTCCAAAAATTCCTTTTCTTCTTCATGTATCCAATGCACATGGTTTATCAGTCATCATCAGGGAGCTGCATAGGATTCAAGAGTGTCAGTAACTGGAGTATTTTTGAGGTAGGAATGTATGGGTAGCAGGTGAGAAAGTGGAACACATAATTTCTGAGATTTATTATTTTCAACATTCTCCAAGTAATTTGCTATGTGCTAACTCAAATAACAGGTAACAGGGTTCCTTGATCTTCACAGTAAAATCTATATGTTTCAGATACCTCCTCTGGACTTTTTTATACTTTTGAATATATCCTACTACTTCAGTGACACTGAATTCAACGGAGGTATTTTGTAGAGTAAAATATTCTTGCACCAAACTAGCTGTAAGAATTATGGACTGAACATACTCAGCGCAGTGAGGCATTCAGTGGAACTGGGGACTGTATGGGGGAGTGAAGATCCTGCAGTCAGCTATTTCAGTGAAAATAACTGAGTGAGTCAGCTGCTATGTGTTAGAGGTCATAATGATGATAATGACCACACCTTGTGTCCATGCTTCTTTTGCCAATGATTGTTTCCTATGAGGTGAATTCCTCTTCAAGGTAGTCAGGATATTTCTGTTGTTGCAACACTTACACACAAAAGTTCTTTGTACCAAATAACATCATACTTTCGCTGGAGGGTGTTCATGGTTATTTTTTCTTCAATGCATCTCTAATTAATTTTGCCAAAGCCACCCGCCTTCTGCCATCTGTTAAGTGGCAAGAAGAAAGAATGTGGCTCCAGACAGCTAGACATTTTGAAGGACAGAAGAATACGTGGGGAGGTGAGAAGAATATGGAGGCAAATTCAGATCAGCACCTCACAATAGCCTCTTTTATAAGATAGCCTAGGAATCATAATGGGCTATTATATCTATAGTACCTAAACTAAAGGAGTTAAAAACCCGCAGATTAAGAAATTGTGACAGTACTAAAGAGTTACTAAAGCCCTTTTTAGTCTAATATATCAGTGACAGTAATAATACAATTACTGTAGTTATTCTTTTTAACCAGTAAGTTTAGTCCTCGTAGAAAATACACATAGTTCATACTTCCTGTAAGAACAAAGGTGTATTATCATTTACCTTAACTGTTTCCATGTTTTCATTTACTTCCAATTATTTATTTTAGTTGTGGAAAGAAAAATAAATACACAACATGTTAAGAAATGTCTTGACCTTCCTTCCATGGGCCACATCCTATATTCCTTGCATTCTCCAATTGTGCTCATTAGCTTCACTGGGAGTTGTGTTTGTGTGCGTACCCGCATGAAATGAATATATAACTGGCCTCACGCAGCTCCACAGCACTGAACTGAAATCCCAGTAGAATTTCATCTATGGCAGCGATCATATTTTCATGACTGAATGTGGGTCACAAAAAAATATTTAACAATTTCTGGAAAGTTTTCCTTAATTTTTGCAATCCTTAAATATTGTTTTACACTTTGGTCCTTTGGTTAGGATTTAGTAGACTATTTCATATTTACCTTTCTGTTTATTTTGCAAAAGTGTACTTGTCTAGCACACATTTTTATGCCAGCCTTGCTTTGCATTTTTACAGTCTGCTAATTAGACCATTTTAACTAATTTGTTTGCATTTTGTATGAGCAAGTTGGGCTTTTGGATTGACTAATCTAATTGCAGCCAGTTTCTGCCAAATACAAATTACTCTTTCTAGTGTGAGCTAGAGAGAAAGGTAAATATTTAATAGCCATCAATACCCTCATAGCATTTTAGAGTGTGTTTTTTTCCTATGGAAAGTTTAAATAATTTCTTCAGTGCTTGATTGCACTTTAGTGTTAAGAAATTATTTTTTAATCTTTTTTGAAATAATAATGAATTAGACATTTCAGCATCTCCATAAGGGTTTTATTTCTGTGCACTTTGCAGTTTTAAATTCCAAGCTTTGAGATCCAGTACTTCCACATTTAAAATTTACTCGTGCAGCTCTTTATGTATTGAATAGTGTCTCCTGAAGACATTTTTCTGGAATGTAGTTGGGTTTCAGTGGTTATAAGTGGATAAGTCAAGTCTTATCTCACTGTTAAACTGTGGGGCTATCTCTTGATTTTCCTTTTTTTTTCAGAGAAGCATAGGAGAAGGCAGAATCTGGTTACCAAACCTCAGCGTTATTGATTTCTGTATCAATATCACATCTGTATCTGCACAGCAAACCATATTCTTCTGTGCAGAAATGGACATAAAGGCACAGGAATAGCAGAAACTGAAGCAGGATAAAGTTGATCCATTTTCCATTGACCCTAATATATTCCTGGAGTACTTGCTACCATTCAAATGGAGAAGTCATGCTTGTCAGCATACGGCAGTTCTCCTTACTTTCCTCCTTCCTCAGACCTTCCTCCCACAGAAACCTTTGCACAGGAGAGCAGTCCGACCCCCTCACCTGGGGAGATGGCTCCAAAATGCTCCTCTCAGATCACACATCTCAGATCAGGGCCAAAATTGAAACTCTGTCAGAATTTGGTGACAGAGCTTTTCACCCTGGTGCAATCAGCTGCAGTAACGTCTCTGAATTTTGCCTGGGTTCTGAACGTTTCAGGCTCTAATTTCATTTCCCACATGAAGCTTTCAAATGCACAGTGCCTCAAGACTTCAGCACCCGAATTTCTTGCTGGATCTGGTCCACAGTGTTACTCTTAGCTATGCCAAAGTGTGAATATAGCAACAGTATGTGAGGAGCCTCTACTCTGAGATAAAAAAAATGTAATTAGGTGTTTTATACAGAGAACATGTCAGCATATCTTGGCTGCCAGTTTTCCATCAGGTGATGCAATGTGTTTTCTTATTAGCTAGCACTAAAGAAAGCTTCATCTCTCTCTGACTGAAGTAACCAGAAGGTCTTCTATTGATTATAAAAGGTGTTTTTAGGGGCGTTTCTGGCTTAAATTAAGCCTGAAGGTAAAATCCCACCAGTTCCTAGTGAAAATAGAAAATATTCTCCCAAGATTCAATTGGGAAAAAAAAAAAAGTAAAAAAACAGATTCTCTGTTTTTCATAATCTTACCTTATCTCTTGTCAGTTGCCTCATGCACCTGGTAGCAGTCCTAGGAGGCTGTGGGAAGGAGCACTTTCTTTTGACCATCTTACTGTTTCATCAGATGAAGCTAAAATGACAACAGATCAACAGTAAGATCCAGAACTAAGGAGACAGAAGCCAAAATGTCATTTAGCTGAGTCCTCAACGTGTCAGTGCTCATTTTCTTTTCCAGTAGGTTGCAACTTCATGTAGTGTTAAACCATCCATAATTAGTAATTAATAGAGGGAATACATAATCACTAGCAAGTGACAGCAGAGTTGATGTTATCATCAGTCTATGCAACCAGAATTTCATAACTACAGTAATCGAATTCCCACTCTCTGCCCCATGCCTGTTACATCAAGCTTGTTATAGAGCATGAAACAACATGGTTTTGATGGATGCTCTATTACTATCTCTGCACTGCAAAAATTAATAATCTTTTTGTTTCTGTTATTTGACTGGCCTAGATGGACAGGCAGATTAGTTGATCCATGCTGTCATGAATGTGCTGTCCTGAGAAAGTGAAACTTCTGTTAGTAACAGGTAAGTTTACCTTCCTAAGCAGTGCTTGACAAGTTAGTGTTCTTGTCTTAAAGTGTTTTTACATTGCTTTCAGGGAACAGTGCTCTATGGTTGTAATTTATATTGAATTTCTTGAACAAAACCTTTTGGGTCCGAACCACAGAGGCAAGCAGCTTTTTGTGTGCCTTTATATTTGTTGTTTTAGTACCAGTATTTTGTAAATAAAGAGGAATGATTTTCAAATGAATTTGAGTATGTATCCAATAATTATCTGAGAGTGTCTTTCTGGGGACATGTTGAAAAGTTAGTGTGATTTTGGTGCCTGTGAGAGGATCTAAAATGATGGGAGCTTTGATGATACTGGTACCATCATGCAAGAGGTATGTCTAAAATAGCTTCACAAATCATCTTTGGAAGTGAGAATTTAGATTTGTTTTGTCAGTTTTGACCATTTTACAATTTATCCATGCCTATATTCCCTTGCTGCTAATAGGATTACTCACAAGAGTACCACAATGGCACTTTAGCCTTAAGCAGCTGGCCTCTGCAGTGATGTACAAGTGAGCATGTCAGTTACTACTGATTGTGATGCAGAGAACAAATGAACCAACAACTGGACTGACTCTGTTTTCAGCCATAGATAACTGAAATCTATTTTAATCATTTCAGCCACGGGAAAGTATTTTCTAAACGTGTTGTGTCAAAACATCGTAAACAGCGACATGTAATCCAAGGCATACATTTTGTTCCTGATTACATTTGCAAATTCAACCTCAGTCCTTTCAAGGCATTTTGAATTTAAAGTCATACTGTTAAATACTTATGCTTCTAGTATTAAACTTAAGCACCGCCACAGGAATATGCAATAAAGGACATCAGTATGGTAATTCATTTATTTAGTGAATAGTCTGTCTTAACAACTGACAAATTTTACAGATCTGACTTCCCTCAAGAGATTTCAGTATTCTTCAACATGTAATAGCAGGAGATAAAGAGAAGGTAAAAAAAAAAAAAAAGAAAGAAAGAAAGAGCCCTTTCCAAACTGTTAAATGAATATGTATCCAGTTTGAAATATGGATGCTTTTCACCAGCAACATCACAAGACCTTCCAGTGTCTGCTCTCTGTTTTTGAACCCACTATTTCCTTAAAAGTCTATGAGAATCAATGTCTACCTGGTTCTGTTAAAACTGTGCAGAGAAGAAACTCTCGGACATCTAATTTTCTAAACCTGTAATAGGGCTTCTTACACTGACTCAACCTGAATGCTTCTTCTGTGTTAGCTTGTGTACCTAATTTCCAGAACTTGATGTTTCTATGCAAAACTATTTTTTGGAAATTAAATTTGTGGTTATTTCTAAGCCCAGTATTTTTGTATAAGCCCAGAAGCGAAGCCTGAATGTGTAGGAGGGTGCGTGAGTGTCTCTGTGTTGCCATAACATTTCCAGCAGGAAAATTTTTCATCTGAATGCTAAACATAGAGCTCTTAATAGTTAGTTCTTAAAAATACACATCCTCTCATAAATTTGTGCTCTGCTCATGACATTTTTCCATTAAGGATAAACGCACTTAGAAGACAAATTTCCATGTGAATGGCAAGATACTTTGCAATCATTGTGTGAACTAAAAGGGGAAATATTAATCATCAATTTTAGACTATTTTATTTATACCAAGCAATAGACAATTCTAATGCTAATTAAACTCTTCCAAGTATGTGAGCAGTGAAATGTTGTCCAAGATCAATTGTTGGTTCATTTTATGTCATTTGCACCTGTAGTTTGGATTGAATAGACCAAACTGAAGATACATAAGGGCAGAGTTTGTGAGAGAATGTGCGTGCAAAGCAATGATGTGAGTAGCATGAAAGAAACAAAAGCTGAAGATGAAAAATATGTTCTGATTTGCTCGTAGTGTTGGTGGAAGACCTTCTCCTCACCTCCCGTGGAAAGCGGTCCTAAAATATTTTCTCTCATAGAGTTCTACATTGTACAGGAACTGTTGAGTCATGGCCTGAACCTGATTGATCACCTGAGAAAAGGACTGAGTCAGCCATGGGAGCACAGGTGAAGGCAATTTACCGTGTGACTGGAAGGGGTGGAGCCTCGTTGCGCCTCTCCTAGATTCCGTTTAAGGGCTGACCGCAACTAGGGCAGGTTCTTTTTCTGGAGATCCCTCGTTTCTGGATTTTGATTGTGTCTTTTCCACCACGATCATCTTTCTAGCTATAAACCTGCAAAATACCATCCTAACCACACCACTCTTCTAACTGTACATTTGTTAATTGTACATACATTAACACAGGATTCTTGCAAAAGTGAGTTTCAATCAGTGTCTGGGGTTGTATCTCAAAGGGTTTAGATCTACATCTGGCCACTACCTATGTAATGCACTGTGGCACAGTCTTCTGCTGGCATTGCTGCTAATTTTATTTTTATTTTTTAGTTATTATTATTTGTAAAGTTGAGGATCAGTTGAAAAGGTGATAAAAGTGTGATGAGCATGATCCAAATTTTTCAGTTGTCAACCTGTTCCGTAATGGATGTGAGGTATACTTTTTTTAAAAAAAAAAAAAAAAGGAATGCCACTTATGTTTGCAAGTGGCTTCAGATTAACAAGGGCACATATAATCCAAAGTACTATTTAAAGGTCAGAGAAAAGTTTAAAGGTTAAACCCTGCTGCTTGTTTTTTTTTCATGTTGGGCTACAGGGATTTCAATAAGAAGCCCATTTCTACTCTCAGTTACACTAGTGTGAATTTAATATTCACAAGGGTTTGGACTTAGTTGAATTGATATGGATTTACAGCACAAGGTATCAGCTGTGGCTTTGTGGTGCTGCTTTGCTTCTTGGTTGTGAAAACAGGTTTTGTTCTGCTGCCGCTTTCCCCTGTGGGGGGAAAAATATCATATCCATCTCTTTGCTCACAGTGTTTTCAGAGTGGAGAAGTTATATTAGGTACTCTGAACATACAGTAAAGATTTAAAATAAATACATTGGAAATGATGACTTCTATATTAAATAAGCATATCTGATGCTCAGTATGTTGTAGTAGGAATTTCATGCTCCCATCAGCAATTCTACAGCATTTTTAAATATGGTGTAGCTGTTGGATTACGTTTTACGTGGGCCAGTTTCTTAAGAGTAAAATCATCTTATTCCTGTTCCTATGATTACCTATCAGAAGACACACCACTGAAAAGAAGAATGTCTTATCTCAAATGAGATTTCCAGCTAAGATCATCTTTGTAATTACATAAAAGCACTATGACTCTAGGGTGACTCTACATTTTCTTTCTTACCTCTTTTTCTATTATTAGCTATAATAAAACCAATTTGGTAAAAAGTGTCCACTAATATATGAGAATATTCACATCTGAATATTTTCTTCCTGTAGAGATCCTTCAAGTCTTCCCCTTGGACCCCGCTCACCTTTCCTGCAGACAGCAGGTCTTCCTAGGGGCGTGTAGGTCCAGGGTCGTTCTTGATACAAACCACAGATATGATGCTGTTGAGCTGTAGGGCAGAGCCTTCACCTCCTCTCTGCCAGCAACACTACCAAGAGACCATCTGCGGTTGCTCTGTCATGGCCACATCCCTGAGCAGTAACTACTGGAGCAGGTTGCTTGAAGAAAATGTGCAGAATTTAGTGACAAATACACAGGAAGAATACAAACCACATTCTGCAAATTTCCCTCAGTCATTTTCCCTGCGTGGTATCTGGAGAATTAGCTAGGTTAAGAGCAACAAGGAGCCTGGTAAGGTCTTTTAATTCCCAGTTGGTCTTACAGGCTCTTTGCAATTGCCTGTTTTGCTTCTGTGTCTTCCCCACAGTTCCTCCCTGACTGTTTACTATCATTTCACATTCTTTCTGTGCTGTATCTCTAGGTGCCCCTTCAGCACCTCCACTGTTTCCCAGAGCTCCCGCTCTTGCTTGCGTCAAGCTGTCTCACAGCTTTCCTCTGCCTCTGTGTTGACATATCACAGGTGGTTCTCACCTCACAATTCACTATCTGATTTTCAAATAATATAGTACTGCGGAGAGGCTTCTTACATTTTTTTTTCCTTTTATATTTTTTTCCCCTATAAAACTCTTTGAAGGAACCAAACAAGCCTTTGTCAAGGTCCACGCAGACAAAAGGACCAAACATAAGAAGCAGACTTCAGAAGTAGTGGCCATTTCTCAATGTACCCAAAATGTTCCTAAGAAAATGTTACATGGTTCTGGAAATGATAACTGATCTCATGATACACGTTTCAGCTTGTGACCTGGTAAACTGCAAGACTCTTCCTCGCCTTGATCAGATATTTGTAAAAGCACTTCTGGCAAGAATGTTTGCCTGCGTGACATCAGTTTTGGTGTTTGTTTTTTTTTATTCCTTTTCAACCTCCACTGGCATTCATACAAGAAGTTAAACTACTGATAGGAAATAGATCCACAAGAATGAGAACTTGGGCAATTATATTCATTTTGAAAGTCAAGGAAATATTGATGGAAAACACTTCTGCATTTTCCACTGGAATTACTGAATAAATTTGATTATATGTATAAACTTCACTTTGCTATTCAAGTTCAGAAAGCATGTTTGGAATAACAATTATTTTATTAACATACTGACATGATCTAGTCAAACAAAATTAAATGTGTTTTGGGGTAATAAAATGTAAAGCCTTATTTAAGTATCTTTGCTTTCTAAAAACAAAGAAGAGACAGGGATTTCTGCAGAAGTAAAATGATATTCCCACAAAAATGGCAAATTAAAATCACTAACCTCAACCTTGCTGTAAGCATCCTTCTCCTCAGGTCATGAACCAGCCATCCTCAGAGGCAAATTTTGGTTTCAGAAAGCTCTTGACAAAAATATAAAACACACTGTTACAGTATTAGTAAAATATGATAAGTTGTCTCTAATCTGTTCCTACTCAGTATGAGACTAGAAGACCAAAAGGTTGCTCTCAGAATTAAAATTCTCAGAGTTTTAGGGACACAGAGAAGCTTCTGAAGGGATAAGTTTAATTTTAAATTAGGAATCAGAGTATAGATTCAGAAGTGTCATTTTGTACTAGATCTTCCTAACTGTGAAACACGAGAGATATTTCTTACCATGCTCAGAGCAGCTGACACACTTTAGTTTGAAGAAACACTTGATTTTTTCCTTGTCCCTTTGGTTGCTTCAATGCACCAGGGTCTGCAATTTCAGCATTTTGCTGTGACATAGTTTTGTCTGCTACCTCAAAGTTTTTGATGGTGCCATGTATGTACATGATGCCTCATAAGCAGTAAGGTTCAAAATTGCTGAACTTGTGCACTCATGCATTGCTCTACTACATGCATGAATAATCTAGTTAATGAAAAGATGGCCAGGGGAAAGTATAGCCTTTCTGTGAGCTCGGGATGTGAGGGGTAGCATGGGCTGTGGTTGGCACTGGGAAGACCTAAAACTGCCACTGACCCACTGCATGATTCTAAGGAAGTCATTTCACCTTTCTATTGTGCTTTTCTTCTCAGCCTTCCTCTCTCCAACCCGCCAGCCCTTCACAGCGAGATCTGTCTCTTACGATATGTGTCTCTCAGCAGGAGCTCAGCTGGGCTTTCCAAATTAGAGCTGATTAGGAATATTTCAACAAAATGAATTTTCATTAGGAAGTGTACCTTTGTTTCTGTGCAGTTCTACAATGTGGTTGAGAGGATGCTTACCCAATACGAGGGGATGTAAATTCAAACAACGACTCTGAAGAATATGTTTTTATACGAAGTACATCATCCGTAGCAGGAGCTGTGGAGTGCAGCTTGCCCAAGGATAATTATCAGTCTGTGGGTGAATTGGCACATTCATCTCTAGCTGGAGAGACAGCAGGTTAGGAATCTGAACCTGAGTAACCTGTATGTTGGTGAGATAGTATGCTGTCTCTTTCTCTCTCTCTCTCTCTCTCTCTCTCTCTCTCTTTTTTTTTTTTTTTTTTTTTTTTGTGTGTGTGTGTGTGTGTGTGTGTATGTGTGTGCTGGTTTGTCTTCTGAAACTTTTTAAAAGGGCTGGATTTGCTGCAGGGAAAGAACTGGAGCACCAGTAAAATCCTGTGATGTTTCATGGTGTGTCTTTAATTAGTCTCACTTGATTCTACTTTGAACTCTACAATCTGTTAACTGTGAGATCAGACATATTTTGTCTTGTAAAATATTTATAGTCTAAAGGAGACAGACAAGTTCAGAGTAAATCATGACCAAATACCTGAAGAGAGCTAATGATGAAGTATTGGAGATCTGATGACTACTAGAAACAAGCTGTACTGAATCTTGGACACTTGCAGCACTATGTTCTGTTCTGGAGCCCCTCAGCATGAGAAGAACATGAACCTGTTTAGAGCTGTTCCAGAGAAGGCCATGAAGCTGCTCAGAGGGCTGGAGCACCTTTCCTTTGGAGACTGGTTGAGAGAGTTGGGGTTATTCAGTATGGAGAAGAGAAGGCTCCAGAGAGACCTCATTGCAGCCTCACTGCACCTAAAGGGAGCCTGCAAGAAAGATGTGCAGTGACTCTTTATCAAGGATTGTAGTGATAAGATGAGGATTAATGGCTTTAAATTGGAAAAGGATAGATTTAGAATAGCTGTTAGGAAGAAATTCTTCACAGTGGGGTGGTGAGGCAGTGACATAGGCTGCCCCAGGAAGCTGTGGATGCCCCATGCCTGGAGGTATTCAAGGCTAGACTGGATGGGGCTTTGGCCAGCCTGGTCTAGTGTGAACTGTCCTTGCCCATGGCTGGGAGTTTGAAACTGGTTGTTTTCTAATTCTATCCCAAGCGTTCTATGATTCCATGAGGACATGAAGGAGATGGTAGTAGGCCTGTGTGAGCACAGAGATAGGTAAACTAAATAAGAAAGTACAGCGGAGAGAACAGAGGAAAATAAAGCATGGAATTAGGGAAGAAATGGGATTTTAGTATGGGGTTTTATGGGATTTTAGTAAGTTTTGCTGTGTTGTAATGAGAGAAAAGAAACAAATAGGAATTTCTAAAAGTCATAAAATTACAACTTTTAGAACATTTCCTTAGTAGTTAACCAAGCATTAATGTGGATGGAAAGCTCCAAAGACAGAAGCACTCTAGAAATCTTTTGTTTTTATTAAAAAAAAAAAAAAAAAAAAAAAAAAAAAAAAGTGATGAAGCGATTTCCACTTTATGCCAACCTAAGTTGCTAACAGCTTAGAGCACCACAGCAGTACCAAAATGACAGTGCTGAAGATAAGGCGTGTTTTCTCCCTTTCATACTTCAGCTTCTCTCACTGACTGCCAGTCTAAAAAAGCTTGCATTTTTAACCTGCAGAGCAGCTGAGTCATATTCAATTCAAATGCTGAATACTGTGTGAATAGTTTCCAAGAGTATGACTATACTACCTCTGTGACATCTTCAGAGAATACGCGAAGTATCGTTTGCTGAAATGGCAGCTCTGTAAATGCGTCTCCAGAGGGCAGAATGGTGACCCTTATTACTTCTTCAGAAACAAACAAATAAAACCAAACAAAAAAAATCCACTCCTTTTCAGTGGAATAAAAACCCAATGAACTATAGAAGCTGTTGTGGAAAAAGAGTTTGCTTGTGAACCTCCTGCTTTGTAAACTGAGATTAAAAAGAGGAAAGAAAAAAAAAAAAAGGGAGACAAACAAGCACTAACCTGTGAGCAAGAGTTAAGCAAACACATAGATAAATTCAGAGATGCCATCCTGTGATGGAGAAATACCCAGCATAAGCACTGAAGAAATGTTTACAGAGGAAAGATCTGTGGATTTCCAGGCAGTGGAACAGCAGTGGTTACCTCTTACCGAAACATCGTAGCAGCAACGAAGTGGCAAAGACAACAACTGACATGTCAGAGACATGTAAACCTATCTTACAGGGCTGACAATTTGGTATGATTTCTCTCCAAAAATAACTTTATAACTTGCTGAAGTGTGATTTAAGGATGCCCTGGAGCAGCACTAACCTGTGTTGCTTTCTTGTGGATAACTTTTATAAGCTATAGCTTTAGTTAATAGCTTATGCAATTTTTCATTTGACCTACGGGTATCCCATGTGGGTGGGATTTTCAAAAACACCCAAGCCTGGACCCACAAAGAGATTTACACAGGGATAATTACACCTATAAAGCACACAGGGAGAGGAGTAGAGGCCTGGTTCCAGCTTAGCCTGTGACCTAGGGAGGAGGCAGGAAAGGGGCTGCAACACCCTTAAGTGTTCACACAGAAATCTACTCCTGTTCAAGCAAAATTGCTCTGGACTGTGTTCTGTTGATGCTTTCACTGTGTTCCCACTGAAACAGAGTAAAATCAGGTGCTGGCCAAATGTTCTTGAATAGACCAGACTGAGTCTTTATTTTTCCTATGTAGCATTTTAAAATATATTTATAAGAAGTCTTTTATTATCAGGTAAACTACATCAGCTGGAAAAATGTGTGCTGTTTTTGTTTCAGTGTGTTCTTTTTCAGATGAACTATTGTATGTGCAGACAAGAATAAAAAGAATGATAAAAGGTATAATACAATATCCAGTCTAGTCCCACTGATGTTAGATTGCTAAATCTGAAGCAGCCAATGATCTCTGCATGCAACTTGAACTGCAGATCTCTGAATAGACCATCCTTTTTGATGCTAACAAAGAAAGGTTCTTTCTTCATAAAGGACAAATCATATCTTCTATGGAAAACAAGCCATAAACAGCAGTATTTCTTATATAAATAAGCCTTTGGGGAAGCTGTTTTATTTCCGTTTTTTGTCTTTTCAGAGCTGAACTGTACCCTGTGGCATCCATAGGGTAGTTTCAAAGACCATAGACAGTCAAACTAAATAAATAGCTGAGAATATCCTTACAGTGACATGCTATAAAATAGGCACAATACTGGCAACTTCTGCACGAACACTAGATGTCAGTTGGCTTCCTTAGACACAGAGACTTTTCAGAGTGTCTCTAAAATGTAAAATAGAGGTTGAATGGGCCTCATGGAGTGAGGGCAGCTATCTCTGCTTTCTGAAGGCAGTGCCAGAACAGCACAAGATAACCTGTCAGAGTCATGTCCTGGCCCCAGCCAGTGGCCAAATTTACACTCCTTTTAGTGGGGAGAAAAGTGTATGAAAGGCAGCAGAGTGTCCCAGGGCTACTTAGAGCTCCTCGGATGCTCAAGTTGTAGCAGAATGTGCTACCATGTTATAGGATGCTCTAAGCTTACTTAGTTCATTTGTCTTGAAGATATTTATCAGAACAGATGATGAACAAGCAACATGCTAACACACTTTTTCCTAAGACTGGCATGATTTTAAGATAGTCAGAAAATAACTTTTTCCTCGGTGTATTTTGTAAGCATAGTGATTTTAGGTCACATTCTGAAGAAAATCATCACAAAACATTTGATCACTTAACTCCTGGGAGTGAAATGTGGGTTCCGTTGAATTTGTAACATTATAAGAGTGCACAACATGGAGCAATATGCTTGTAATAGGGTATAAGTTGGTACAATAGGGTATAAGTTGGTACAGTGAATGGGAAAAGAAGAAAGCAGATTCTAATCTAAAGATCTTGCACCCTGGCTCTTGATAAGAAGTCAAATAAGTACTTCATTCTGTATGGCACTCCAAAACATAAGACCTCTTTTCCTCGCTGATAAAGAAAATGACACTGATAAGGGAAGGGAAGGGAAGGGAAGGGAAGGGAAGGGAAGGGAAGGGAAGGGAAGGGAAGGG
>NW_024962252.1:77790229-77814354 GCF_019238085.1 Lagopus leucura | reverse complement strand
GAAAAGGAAAAGAAAAAGAAAAAGAAAAAGAAAAAGAAAAAGAAAAAGAAAAAGAAAAAGAAAAAGAAAAAGAAAAAGAAAAAGAAAAAGAAAAAGAAAAAGAAAAAGAAAAAGAAAAAGAAAAAGAAGAAAAAGAAAAGGTGCTCTGTCAGGTAAAGTGCAACATTCACCATTTGCTGCAAATGTATGTTTTTGTTCTAGCATTATATTCTTTTTGCACTCTGTAACTCTCAAATGAGGGAAAATCTGAGGATAACGCTTTAGGATAATAGAAAGAGGAAGCAGGTTTCTCTTTAAACCTCTAGTTTGGAGAACTAAGAAGACGTTTCTTCATTGTAAAGGCAGGAAAAACAAGGGAAAAGTGACTCTAAAGTGGCATCTGCACTCAGATTTTGAGTTACTCTTTTCAAAAACTGTTTGAGAGTTACGTTGGAAAAAGATAATTGTGGACTACTTGAAAAGGAACAGAAACATGAAAGCAGTCTCCGGCAGGCGGGTTGCATTTCTGAGTCTGCCTTAAAGTCTAAGTCAGTCATTCTTCCTCTATTTCAGAATCTGGTCTAGAAGAGGGTACTAATAGTATTTCACCTATCGATTTTCAGTTATTGTTCATTTTAATCACAGGTGCCATCAGAGACTGTTTCTTAGTATGTACCATTTACTTTGGCCAGCACAAAGAGGTTCCGGTTTCTCTTGGCATCTCTAGGTGCAGAAGTCGTATAAATACATTCAATGCTGCAGTTGTAAATAATATATTTAAAATAACATGTGAAGCACATGTTAGCCTAAGTAGTGGAAATCAGGTAACACAGCACAAAGACAGAAAGAAGGCATAAAATTAGTCTTGGTCAAATGGTTTCCACCTCATTTCTTTTTGCCCTGCTCTGACCGGTATAGCTTATAATTAGGCTCTGCCTGCAGTGGTGTGATTCCAAAGAACTGTGGATTAAGGAGAAACTCCAGAATTTCTCAGTAACTTGACAAGTTATAACCTGAAAGCTACACTTAGTCCATTAAAGATTTTTCACAGTGACATTTTAGTGCAGCTAGGGAAATACGCCACTTTGCCATTTATCATTTTCAGGGCATGGACAATGAAAAGGAGGCTGCTATGAAGAATAAAATCAAATGGATTACATGTATAGAAGTGAAGTGAAGAATAGTGATAAATATACACTACTGAATGTCAGCAAATGTCACTTGAGAAGCCATTTGCAGCTACCAGAACAGCCTTGCAAACCAGCAAAAGTAGCAAAACCAGGCAAAACAAGTTGGGTGTATTCACTTCCACATGAATAAGCAATAAATCTCTCTGAAGTTCTACCAGAAAGTTGTTAAACTTGATAGATGAATCTTTTCAAAATTGCTCTGTCGCATACAGCATATGGCAACAAAAGACTGTGGATGATTTAAAGTGAAAAAGAGAAAGCATTTCTAAGAAGGCAATGATTTAAGCATTTTTGTTCAAACACTCATATTCTACTTTGTATTGAAGGGACAGTTTGAACAAAGGAATGATTCATCACATCACTTTTTCTCCCATAAGGTTGCTCTTTCTTCGTGTCTGAGTTTCATTTGACATTCAGTCTATTGCATTATCACCATTACTCCTTTAAATCTGTTTGCCTTTCTCCTTTAAATCTATTTGCCTGTTGGAGCAAAAATCCAACAAGACTTTTACTTTAATCAGTTTGGGGCAGGTAGGGAGAAATGTTGTTCCAAATGCAAGTCTATCTGCTGTGAAACTTCTAATGGTAGCTATCTAGTGTACTAGTTACGCATAAGTGAAAGACCTTCAAGATTTCTCTGGTCTGTTCAGGAGCATCTGATTTGTGCATCTATGGATTGGCTTCATTGTGGTTTTTGACACGTTGACATGAAAAAAGCTCTCATTGTGAATGTTACAATATTTGAGAGACAACGTGAAGACTCCTTCAGGCTTCTTTTCAATCTGCCTGTCTACTGCCTCTTGAATCACTGCTCTTCATTGATAGTAAACTAAAGTGAAGGTCTCTGACTCAGAAAATATCTCCGAGGAAAAGTGAGAGTTCTTAAAATTTCAGAAACTCAGACTTTTGTATTTAATTTTCCATGAGATTCTTCCTCCCAAATTCTAATTTATCTTAGTAAAATCAAAAACAGACTGCATCATTTTGATTTCATGAGACTGTTATCCCCAGATGCCAAACTCATGCAAATTTCAGATCAATTTTGTTTTCATTAGTGAAAAGCAGTAACATAAATGGGGTCATACAGGGATTCCTTTATTCAAAATATTTCCTATGTATTAAGATATACTGCTTGTAGAACAGTAAATTTCTGTTAAATTTCTTACCATATGTTCCCATTAAAGCTATAGAGGACCAATTTTACAATGACATCCTAAAACCCAGGAGTTTAAATCTTTGAACAGAACAAATTTCTTCTACTTACAGAACACATAGATGGAGTAAAGGCGAACCTTCCTTTCTTGGGCATAGTGTTTAAACAGCAAAATTTCTTTATAAGAGTTTTCGCTCTATTTGTGCAAACCTAAAATTGAATGTGATCCTTTGTAGTCAATCTGAACCCTTTATTAAATTAAATGTAAATCCTGTTTTATAGATGAACAGTGAGAATCAGAAAACAAACATTAAACTGATGAGTTGTACTCAGCACTGCGTGAACTTTCCCAAACTGCTTCCCACCCCTCTCCACCTGATTCTTTGAAAACTGAAGTAATCTTGGAGGCAAAACAAGCGTTTTGACAGCATCCATCATACAGAAGCTCTGTAGCAGCTGTGTGGCTTCTCTGGTCTCATTTTGAATTTCTCTGTCAATTTGAATAGACACAACAGCGTCTCAAGTAGTGATATGCTGAGGAGACAAGGTGCAACAAAAGGGAAAAGATATATCAGTTTGTTACATCATCATAAAAATGAGAGCCCCCAAAAGTTTCTTCTTTCACACAAAAGTGTGTAGTTCAATCAGAAACAAAGAAAAGCTTATTTACTTTAAATACGTGATGTTTAATCTATGTTATGCAATAGTACAATTAATGCTTTTAAGAAATTCTGAGATGTATTACATATGTACACAGTTATCTTCAAAAGAGACAAAAAATATACTTTCTAACAGGGTATTAGAAAAGGATAAATTCTACACCTTTAATTCTTGAATAAATACACAGCACATGAGTAAATATGCTGATCTAGTAATAAATACCAAAGTGAAACTTCTGATTTGAAGCCTTCTTAAGCTAATGAATGGTTTAGACCTTTAATCCTTCCTTCCTTGGTCCTAGGCATGAAAGCTGTTATCCACATCCCAAACTTGGTGTAAGCTACTGAATGTGTTAGGAAAGCATCCGATGGCTTTGGATCAGGCCCTCCGGCCTCTGGATTTGGTCCTGCAGGCCTGGATCAGCCCAAAGCCAATCCACACTGTACTGTACCCACAAGTCCCTGAAATGCAGCTGTATGTACAACATATCTGAAGCTCTTAATCAGACAGCCTTTGGAAAGAATGAAGGTTTTGCCTAAATAAAGCAGTGCACGATTTGAATCTGTGCAAATGGTAATAACAAAGAATCATAATTTCTGTTACAAGGAGTTTTTTTAATATGTTCATCTTTCTAAATAGAAAGAAAATAAAGTTCCAGGGTGGGGGGGGGAGATTATTTTTTGTTCTTTTTTATTTTAATGGCTAAACACTGTAATGCTAGCTAAATAGAAATTCTTGTCTGTTAATAGGTTCCTTTAGTTTGTAATAAATAGGAAAGCTAATTACTAAAATTTGGTATTTGGTATGCATTAGCTTTTGTGAGTCCTTTCTTTACAGGCTTCATTGACATTCAATATGGCAAGCTTCCTTTGAAACATATTTATAAAATAACTACAGTATAATTAAACCAACAAAGCCATCTTTTAAGTAAGCTTAATAGCTCAGTTTTCCACTCTGTACATTTTTTTATTTTAAGGAGGAAAACCAGTTATGCTTCAATTTTACTGTATATTTCATTTGGCATCTAATATTCCCTTTCCATTTGCAATCTGTGCATACCTAATTCTTGACAACTGTGATAAGTGTGCATGAAAAACATGCTCCAGAGAATCTTCCACAGGAATATTTTTGTTAATGAGAAGTGAAACATATCTTGGCAAATACAATATACGTGATACATATATGCATACATACATATTTTAATAGCTAATCCTGGTGTCGTTAATAAGCAAAAATGGATTCATATATATGGTGGGTAATAATAGAAGTGGATGCTACTTAATAAGTGTAACTTAAAATATTTTAATGATATAAAAGCAATAGGTAAATAAAAGCAATTACATTTAATTTTGCTTTCAGCCCGTGAGCATTTTCTGTAAGCTTTAATAGAGGTGAGAGCTTGTGCAGAAGGCTAATGGTAGAGTCATTGTTAACATTATTCATTAGGGTGTCTAAGTAGTACTTATTCTGAGATATTTCTCTGGAAGACAAAAATGTTCTTGGTAAGGGTACTTGGATCCTGATAACCCTAATTCATAATAATATCCCCCTCATTCAGAAAATTAAAGTTTACAGAGTCCTCAGCAGTTTGAAAATCTTCCTACTATTTAGAATCACGATCGTGTTTACTAAGGACAAGCTAAGAAGTGATAGCTCACATTATAAGTGGAACCTCATAACTGTTTCTTAAACTCTGTCCTCGACAGGCATAACAACATTGAGACCACATTTACGGTATGGTGAATAAAACAGTTGACATCATTGTTATAATCTTTATTTAAAACTGTTACCAAGGTTACAAATTACCATCACTGTGTGCAACAGGTCCCACTGAAACAGTATCATTACAGATTAACTGTAATGTGTAGGATTATAATAAAAGGCATAAGGGATTATGCACAAGCAAAAAAATGCTAGAAATAACACAAATGCATCTACATTATACAGCGCATCGCTTTGCAAAACCTCTGTTCTTGATGCAGAAACTACACAATGAGGCTTTTTGTTTAATTCTGGCATTCAGAGAGATGTTAACCATATCCTGAAGTGCCTTTACCAATGTCAGAACAGAGGGGGTAGGGTTTATCTCGACCTATAAAACCTCTGGAAATGTTCTCACATAGTCTCAGCTCTTAGCAGAGCACCTAGTTTATGGGAAAATATGCCTCCATTGTGTGAGGCGGGGTTGCAATACAAGAAAACAGCCGGTGGCTGTGTGACCAGTGGGTCAGTGGACACTGGCCTTGTCCCACCGCAGAGCCCCGGGTATGGTGGCTGCCACAGAGGCCTTTGCCCGACCCCAGAGGTGGGGGGAGGGGTTGTTCTTGGAGTTGTAGGGGGACAAAAAGGGAAAGAGAGGTGGCAAGTGACCTTCCACTGGCCAGCCCTGGCCGGCACTTCCACCTCCCCACTAAGTCCCTCTACCCTGCCCTCAACTTAATGACACAAATCCGAGCTCTTAAAGTCTTTGGGACTGATCGTACTCGCTCATTTATAAATAATGATCTCCATATAGATGCATAACAACAACATACCAGAAGTGTTTCGGAAGAAATCCGATTAAAGTCTATAGCATTTTTTTCCCTCTCTCTCCTAGAGCAAAACTCCAGCCACAGGTCAGCTGCCACGGCCAGCCCAGGCTGCAGGGTTAAAGGAAAGAAAAAGCACGTCGTGGCCCCGCTTCTCCGCGGCGGGGACTGCCGGCGAACGGCTCGACCCACCGGGCTGCGGCCGCCGTCCCTTCCGCCAGCCCGGCCTAGAAGTCTCGGTCGCGCCGCCGGCGAGCGCTTTGGGCGTTTTGCGGGGCGGCAGTCGCTGACCCGCTTGAAGAGTGAACTCCGCGGCCGCAGCCGATTTCCCCCCGGCGCCAGCAGCCCCAGAGCAGAGACGCGGGGCCGTTCAGCTCCGCCCGGCCCGGGGTGGCGGTGACGCAGAAAGATTCTTTCCTTTCCTCTTTGGGGCGATTTAGGGGGATAGAAAAACAAACATCGGGCCTCTTCGTGAAACCGGCGGAGAAAGCTCCGAAGGGAAAGAGAACAGGGCACATCCTTTTAGAGGAAGGACAAGGGTTCTCTGAGGAGGGAAAACAAAAGATGACAGTGGTGGCTGTAACCCCAGCATGAACCAGGGACCTCCCGGGCACGCTCGGAGCGCTAACCTCCCCGGACTTCCCATTACCTCTCCATGACACTTCACTAATGCTCACACAATGGCCAACTGAGCAGTTTAAGTAAAGATATTTTAACCTGAACTAAACATTGTCTCCAGACAATAGGATGCAAAGCAACATCTGGTAGCACATATAAACAACGCTGGGCAACAGCATATGCTCGACGTCTGGAAGTTTATGTCAACACTAAGCAGCCAAGAAGGCTGTCGCTGCTCGGTATGAAATCTTCATAAATAGCTGTTTGCTACTCTTCCGAGGTGAGCGGCTCGGAGCCTTCCTCCCGGGACACCCTCTTCAGCTTGAGGTTACACGGCAAGAAATCTTCGGGCCCCACTCGTGCTCCCTCCCTCCCTCGGAGCAAGAAAACATGAGGCGGCCCCGGGGAAGGGGCAGGGGCAGCTTCGGGCTCCCCATCGCCGTTGCGGTTTCAGCGGGCACAGCCCGGTCTTAGCCACTCGTGGAGGCGGCTGACGCTGAATGGCCAGCTTCAGGGAAGCGCCTCTTTAAAGAGGAGGCTCTAGGCTAATGAAACAACGGGAGATGACTATTGCAAACAGCTGTTCCTCATACATATTTCATTATACAATCAGATAATGCGTCTTACCACCTTCTCAATTATTCACAGATAAACATTTTCAAGACGTTTTGACATCTGTCTTAGGGCCTGCTATTAATTTAGTAATCTCCGTGGTAAAAAATATATGGGCACTGCACCTCACTAAAACTCTGATTTCACTTACAGGGACAACTTCCGTAGCGGCTCACCCTAAGCAGGACGAACTACGTCAGGGCAACAAAAGCCCTGAGACGGGGATGGAAAAGGAACATCCTCACCCTTCAGCCCTCGGGCCGGGGTGGGGGTCTTATGCCGAGCCCAGCGCACAGACATCACAGGCAGGGGAGAAGCGCCGGAGGAAGCCGTCACACCCGACCAAGAAATCACTCGAAATAGTCGCGTTTGCCCCTCCGGTCGGGCTCTCGGCACCTGCGCTCTCGCTCCTCGGAGGGCACTCACCGCGGCTCCGGGACAAGGCAGTGCTTGCTGACTCCCGCTGCCCCCCGGTGCCGGCGACCGCTCAGCTCCTCGGGGACACAAATCCCGTGGCTGCCCGGCCGGGCTCTCGCTTAGAGAAACGTCGGGGAAGTTGGACGCAAAGTTTGTTTCTTTGCTGCTCGGGCTGGTTTTTAAATCACAGGGTTTAGAGTGTCGAGGCGTCTGAAAGCTGCTACTTTGGTGTCTCTTTCTTTGTGATAATCCCTTTTCTGGAAGGACACCCCCAGCAAACAGAGGCACAAGCTCAGGAACGCTAGATGCTACCCCACGAACGAGCGAAGGGGGAGAATCACTCTCAAACTCGCCAACTTCGTTTCAGAGCTCTATGGACTCAATGAAACTACCGCCCCTCTCTCCTTTCCCTTTCCTCACGCTGCCGTTTTTAACCACCGGCTTTACACGAGAGCAAAAATCTCCCTCCTTCACGACCTCCCCCCAAGCCCAGATAACGGGATGCGAGTAGGAGGACGAACTCTTTTCCCGTCCTGACACAGCAGATTCTGCTGCAGACTCCTTCCCAAAGCTGAGCTCTCGCCGCTGGCGCGGGGTTTTTCCGCCCGTAGGCTCGGAGGCAGCTTTCGGGCTGCCCCTGCTGCTCACCCTGGTCGCAGCCGTTACCCCGGCGGTGACACTCGGGGTTGCACCGGCGGACGCGACTGCGGGAGGGGCTCCGCTCAGCGCGTTCCAGCGTGCGGCTGCGTTTGCCTTAAAGCCTCAACGGGAGTCCCGGGCGTGAATTTCATTTTAATTGGAAAAAAAAAAAAAAAAAAAAAAAAAAAGTGCTTGCAGGTGGCAGAAGACAGAGAGGATCTCGGGTCACTAAGGAGAGGATGCTCTGGGAAATGGAAATAAAATTCTTACTGCTCGTTCCACAGCGCTGAGTGCCTCTCCTTCCCTTAAACAACGGATGAGAGGGGAGCTCTGAGTGTCTCTTTCGAATCTACCTGGAAGCCACCATTCTTAAAGCCAGAACCAAGCAAATGGGGTTGTGGGTGTGTGGAGGGGAGACCCCTCCAGCCCAGCACCACTGATCGTATTTTCCAGTTCCAGAATAAAGGCAGAGCTTTCTGCTGGCAGCTCCCTGCCAGACTCTCTCGCCTCGGTTCCTCTCCTCTCTCAGAGCCGCTCCGTGCCCACCTGGCTCTTTGACCTCAGCCCTCTCAAGCCTTTTTGTGGTGTCAGTGCTGCATTTGCTGCCGGCACCCCACTTGCTGTCCCCACCCCAGCCCCAAGACGTCCTTCACTTTATTGATTGCACTATGGCCAAACAGGACGAAAAGACGAGAATTGTATTCGACAGATGCTGCTCACTCGTGAATAACAGGTTCAGTGCATACGGTATCTCTCGCCATTATCCTGTAAGTTAATATTGAGTAGCAATAGCTGTCTAAATATCAAAATCTATTTATAGAGGATGCAGAGCCATGACCTCTCCATCTAACCTTCAGTAACTGCAGTCTGGAAAACAGGGCAAAGAAAGGGAAAAAGGAGGAAAAGCCCAGTGCTGCAGAGATGTGCAGAGTGGAGCTGGGCCGGCCTGTCTTTGTCCCACAGTCCTCAGGGGAGTGGGGAACCTTTGGGACAGCACCGGCCCTGAGGGCCGGGGGAGGAGCGGCTCTAGCCGACTTTGTGTCCCTTCTGGGAGCGCACTGTGGCTTTGGCCGTTTATGCCCATTTGCTAAAGTTTGGGGATTTTTTCATGTTATCCAAATAAATAAATAAATAGATAAATAAATAAATAAATAAATAAGCCCCCGTAGCAGCTCCCCACGCACCCTGTTTTCCTTCAGGTCGGGAGGGAATGCTTCGTGGGGTCCCGTGGGATCAGGCACCGATATTACAAAGCGCATCCCCCAGAGGGAGCGATCCCAAATCCTACCGCACTTCTGCCTTCGTAGGGCCGTCGGAACACGTCCAGCCCGAGCTCACAGCCGTGTCCAACTGCCAGGCCGCCCTTCCCCCGCCCAGCCCGGCCGCTCCCGGCTCGAACATGGCGCCCGCCAGCGCGGGGAGCGCTACTCTCGCCATTCGACGGCGGAGATGCGCTCCCTGAAGGTCAGGGCGGGCGCCGCGCCCCTTGGCAGCCGCACACTGCGGGGCCGCGCCGACGGCAGCGGGGGCAGAGAGGAGGCGGCTCTCCCGGAGCCAGAAGCGCCCCGCTCCACTTCGGCTTGCAGCTTCACCCCCACCTCCCTCCCGTCCCCGTCCCCGTCCCCGTCCCCGTCCCCCCCCCTCGTGTAGAAGGGAAACACACCTAGCTTCCCTTTTTGTTTTAGTAGGGGAAAAGAACTACCAGGCCTCCGAGAGCGCCGTGCCTTGTAGGTGGAAATAAAATGGCTTCAATCTCGCCCGTGACCCCATGAAATTTGGGAGTCCCGGAAAACGAGGAGAGTGATTTATTTATTTTTAAAACTCGTCCTCGGCGTTTTCGTCCCGCTTGAGGAAAGTATCTGGGGGAAAAAAAAAATGCTCCCAAACTAAAGACAGCGCACTCAGAAACCGTCTCCTTTTAAACCTTGGGGCTTGGTACTGCATCAGGCTCAGCGATATTGCATTCCTGAGAAAATAGAGTGGGCATTAGGAGAGGAATCTCCTCTTCCTAATGAATATTTACCCCGAGGTCATTACATCCGTAATGGTCCCCGCTCAGCTCACCTTGCTCCCCTCTTTCCCTGCCAGGGGCTGGGATTTCAAGCACAATGCCCTCGGTTTTAAAGTGCCGCGTACCATTTAGTGGCGGGGTGCAGGCGAGGTTAGAATATTATTGACTTCCCGCAATATATAAGATGGATACATTTAAGACTTTTAACTTTTCTGTTGCGGTGACACGCCGTATTTTTATGAGATACCTATTATGTAGACAGAAGCATTGTGCTGGAGCTGCCTCACAGTTGCTGGATCGTTTCTATCAGATGAAAGATTTTGAATAGTTTTCTTTCAACAATGCATCCTTTTGGTCTCGATACAAAGCATGTAGGCATGGTATACACTTAAACAGCTCTGTCACGGAGCGAGATTAAATAGAGTATATATCGGATTCTGTCGGCAGCATAATGCGCGCGGGGAACAGAATGGAGCTCCCTCCGCCGCTGAAGGAGCCCATTAAGGGCTGACGACCTGGCGGCATCTCCCACATTTCCCTTATCTGCGAGATTCGCTAAGCTGTTAAAAATCTTTACAACCGGGCTTTAAAACCGCCCGTTTCTTACGGAAGGACCGAGTTTGATAACGGGGTCCTTTAACAAAACCGCTGCGCTCTGCCGAGGGGGGTACATTACGCGCAATCTGCGGGTCCGTCTCGACGGCCGCGCGTCCCCCGAGCGGAGCGCAGGAGGGAAACGAGGCACCGCCGCCGCTCAGCCCCGAGCCCCGCGGCCGCCCTCGGCCGCACATCGGCGCGGGCGTTGCATTGCATTGCACTGCACTGCATTGCATTGCCCCCCCCCCGGCGGGGAGCGGGCGGCGGGGCGCTGCGCTGCTCTGCGCTGCGGACGGGGGGGGGGCTGCGCGGAGCCGGCCTCAGCCCCGTGCCGGGGGCGGCGGGCGGAGGGCGCAGCCCGCGGGGGCTCCGCGCCGCGCGGTTCCTCCTTCAGTGCTCACTCAAGCGACTTGAGCGGAGTGCACGTGCTGAGCCCAACTTTCCTCTCCCCCTCTCCCCAGCTTTGTGCTCTGCGCTGATTGAGTCCCCATATTAAGCTCGAGATCCTTTCTAAGCAACTGCTAAGAAGTCAAGAGCATCCTTGCCTGCTTTCTCTCCGTGGCCTTTCATGCCCTCAATTTGTTATTCTACTGACACTTTTCTTAAAGTTAGCGCCCAGCATTGAAACATTAGCGACAAAAGCCCTGGAAAATCTCTCCCTCCTCAGCGCTAAATCCCCTAATGGGTCAGTGCGCCTCGAATTTTTATTTGATTTCCAATAATCTCTCCCGCTTAAATATTAAACCTCCCTCAACCCAGCGCCTCACCTATGGGATATTTTTCAGATTCTCTTTGTAAAGTGCAGACGCTCCGATCTCCCCCCACGTGCACCTTCCGATTTATAAATGAGCACCTACAGATGTATTCGTCTGCTCCAGTCTCCCCTGATCTGCGCTAACGCTCTCACTCTGGATCAAAACAACGCATCCCGGCGCTCCACGCCACAAGCACGTATATCGAACGAAACTGCGCTGCAGTTGCGCCTTCTCCAGCAAATCTCCGTCTCTGTTTTTTACACAGTTGTTAAGTACCTTTTCATTTCTTTTCGCATTTTAAATACGTATGGCAGTAAATGTTACTTGGAGGTCTTTCGTTTCTCCATAGTACCTTCGGCTCCTATCTGTTCCTTTCTTTTAATCTTGTTATGAGAAATGATGTACACATATCTCATGAAATCCAGCGAGTATAACTTTTCTTTTTGAAATAATATATTTTTTAAAAGTTATAATCTTCGAGTTTTACAGAAAATACCATTTTTTAAAGTCCATGTTCCTACCTCGTGCTTTCTGGTTGAGGCTCTCTAAGTCCTCTTCACTTCGTTACACGGATTTCGCGAAATGATTCTTCAGCTCTGATTTAAATAAGTTTTAGTGTGAGCTCCGAATGACCATTATCCCTTAACCTGAGGTCAAGTGAACGGGAATTTACATGACAAAGAATAATGTCCATTTTGTCCAATATGAAACAACTTCACCTTCGGCATCATTAAGAAGAATTTAGTACTTCTTTCAGGGCTTGGGATTTGTTGGTTTTGTGGATTTTTTTTTTTTTTTTTTTTTTTTTTTTGTAAACAGTTGGCTATGCACAGTGCCATTTCCCTTTTATAAATCCCAATACAAAGGCCAACTTCTCGTGCTCTCGAATTTCGGCATTATTTGTAGAGCAGAGCCTTAAGTAGAGCACATTTGCACCTGCTGGTATTTAAACTTCAGCATATCGGCTGGGGAGGACTTATCAGTGCGGCGCACTGCCTCGAAACAAATGAACACTCTCCGTTAAAGTCAGCGCGGGGAGGAGGGAGATGTGACCATTTCAGACGCTGTCCCGGATGATGTCTCCGACATATCGGAGGGAATCACTCGGGATCCCTATAACGGCAGTCCCGCTTGGCCTCCCCCTCACCCAAACACACGCTCCCCCAAATTTCTGCTTCTTGAACGCTACGGCTGCTTTCCTGCACAGAGCAGGATGAAGGCTGCAAGCGGACAGACAGACGTACACACCCTCACCCCCATCAGGGCCCTTTCCCCCAAATCTTTTCTGATTTCTCGGTGCTTCTCCCTCTGCTACGGTCACTCGCAGCAGAGCTCACACACACACACACGCACACACAAAGAGGAGGCGAGGAAGTGAGCTTAATCCAAATATCAAACTTACCGTCCGCAGAGCGTCTCACCTCGCCAAACTTCAGCTTTGCAGCTCTCAGAGCTGTGCCCGGGGGAAGGGGCTGCTGCGGACTGAGGGCCACACGCAGGGATCGCCCTCACCGGGATGCCCTCGGGCGATGCGAGGGAGGGAGAGGCGGCCGTGTACGTTGCGGTGGGTGTCTATGCGTGCAATGCTTGTTGACGGCTGCGGCGGGGAAGCGGCAGCTTTTCGAGTTTACAACCGGCTCCGGCTTCGGAACGGGGAGATGTATTTCGAACAGCGCTCCTGCGTGTCGTCTGGCTCTTAACCGGAGCTTTGCTCAGTCATCGAGAGCAATAGAAAGTATATGGAAATCAATATATAGACAGTGTGGAGGGCAGATAATGGATTCGAGTCAGTGAGTGTTATAATCTGCATTATGGGCTTCCTATTGTTTAGACCGAGCACAAATTTCCAAAGGGTGAAGTGTTGCGTGGTTGTTGTTTTTTTTTTTTTTTTTTTTCCCTCTCCCTTCTTCTTCTTTTTGGAAGGCTTTGTGTGCATAGGGGGAGGGGGCATTAAATCCTCCTGCCACCATTATCCCCCCCCCCCTCCTCCTCCGCCCGCCCCATCTGATTTTAAAGGTAGTGCTTTCACGGGGAAGCTAATGACTTTCATTTAATTGAACGTGCCCTGATGTAGCGGATTGTTCTCGCGGCCCCGCGCCTTTGTTGTTTTTTTGGGGGGGAAATAAAGCCAATCAAACCTTTTGTCACGGCCCTATTTTCCCTCAGGGTCTCCCAAACATTTGTTTGAATCATTCACCTCGAGAGCCGAAAATACTAATTGATTTTAAAATGCCAGCCCGGAGGGACGGGGAGCTGGGCTGGAAATTACTGGCGAAGAAGCGAATCTCCACCTGCCCACGGCGGAGCCTCGGCACTGCTGCCTTCGCCCGGAGCCGAGGCCGGGGCCGGGCTGCTCCCCCCGGGACAAACGGAGCCTTCGCTGCGGTCCCCCTCTGGCCCCAACCCCTCCGCGTCCCCTCGGTGGCGGCGGCCCGGGCAGGGGTGGGCTCTGCTGGGCGGGGAGGGGATCCCGGTCCGGGCGGCTCGGCCTCATTCAGGGAAGAATTTTGATGCGATTCATTAGAAGTAACGAGTTGACATAAGGTAAATCTACATCGAGGGGGCCTTTCTTTGAGTGCGCGGGGAAGCTTCATTAAGCAGCGCTAACAAGGCGTGCAAATGCTCTGATTGGGCAGCTTGCTCGGAACGCCGGGGCCTTAGCAGGATGCCCACCTAATGAGGGTCACCACAAGAGACTGATAAAATATTCACATTTTCTATCGCACCGGGAACTTTGCACTGAAGGAGAAAGTTGGGGCAACTGCGCGGCTGTATGCCCCAGGGCGACACAGCCGGGTGGGAAAGCACTCGGCCTCGCAGCCCGGCGCTCTCTACTCCGGACTTGTGCTCATTGGAACCTTGGAACCGGCGGCACATTACCCACGCCTCCTCTTTTTTTTTTTTTTTTTTTTTTCCCTCCAGTCTAATTATGTTTAATGCGCTGATAAATAAATAACTTGTCTGCGAGGCTCCACGCTTTTCCTCTTTTTTTTTTTTTTTCCTGTGTGTGTGTGTGCGTGTGTGTGTGTCAGAATTATTAGGACCAGCCCGACGGCTCTAATGATGCGTCAATCACCGCCGCGTTGCCTCTCGCTGCGAACGAGTCACCCTCGGTACACAGCACAGCTCCGCTCTTCGGCGCCGCACTTAAGGCTGTCCCCTCCTCCCCCCGCGATGCGTTTCTCCAAGTTTTCATTGCTAGGTTACGATTTCTAATTAGAGCTAAGTATTTCACTTAATATTTAATTTAGACGCCCAGCACGAGTATCATACCTAGATCAGTCAATCAAGTGTCCCTTGCTGATAGCGCGGCAACGCGACGAGTTGGGCTGCGCTGGGAGCGGTGCTGCTCTGCGGGCAGGTAACGGGCGGTGCTGGGGGCGGCGGTGCGCGATGTGCGGTTCCCAACCCCGCTCCGTACTGCCAGCAGCGTTCCTCTCCCCCTCCTCGAAAAATAAATCGAAAAGGGTACCTCGTGCTTTCCTCCCGCAGCGGCTGTGTTCCCGCAGGACGAAACGTGTGTGTGAAGCGGTGAGGGGGGGGTGGGGGAAGGGGGGTGCACAAAAGTTTAAACTTGGGAGCTGCAGCTCTGCTTGGGAGCAGTCATAAAATTCCCCCCCCCCCCCCCTTCCCCCCTCGGCTCCTTAAGCCAATCCAAACCGTTAAAAAAAAAAAAAAAGTCCCTTGCCCACATGTCGCTGAGCACAACCGGTTCAGCACACATTGCATCAACAGGATTGAGTTACGGGAGCCGAATGGGCCACATCTTACACACCCATCAAATGCGCATTCATTTATCTTGGGAAATCGGGGCTGAAGGGAGAGAGGAAAGAAGAAAGGGAGAAAGAGAGGAAAGGAAGCAGGAGGACACACACGTTTGTAGAGACGGCAGTTAGTCTGAACTGTCAGCCCTTACCACTGCGGAATGACAGAAAAATCAATTAAATCCTCATGAAAATAATAATCATAATCCGGGCCAGGCGAAAGCCATGGCTCCTCCATCCCCTGCCCTGCTCTCCTCCTCTCCCCCCCTCCTCCCGTCGCGGATCCACGCTCTGCGCCCGCCTCTGCCTCGGCCCCGCGGACACCCGCTCCTTCCCGGAACGGAGCAAGTGGCCCCTGCGAGTGGCGGCGAAGTCCCTCCCGAGCCGGGATGCAGGGGCAGCAACGAGGCGGCAGAAAATTGCAGCCTCCCGGGAGCTGCCATCAAAACAAACGGTGAAATAAAAGAGCTTCCTTCTCTGCTTCCCTTCCTCTCCCCGGAAAAGTCCTTCAGGTCGGCGGCCCGGCACACACACACAACTTCGCAGGGCTCCCTTCGATAGACAGCACAGGCTCGTCCCGGCTTATTGAGGGGGAGGTGGGTTTTTGTTTTTCGGTGTTTTTTTTTCTTTTTTTGGGGGGGGGGGGGTTGGGGGGGAGGGAGTTGGGAAGAGGGGGTGGGGAGGAGGGGAGGTGTCCCTGCCCTGCAGAGCCTCATGTCATCATTCTAGAAGCTAAAACAATTAATCATGTGGGATCAGGGCTGACTGCAGACGGCTGCCGGCAGCGTCGAGGGGGCACCCCGCCTGTCACCCCCGCACCCCGAGCCCCGGTAGCGCGGGGAGGGGAAGGGCCGGGTCCCGAGTCGGCACCCCGGGACTGTCCCCCTCGGGACCTCCGTCTGCCCGTAGGAAACTTACAGGATCCGGAAAGGATTTTCCCAGCCGAGAGGGCAGTCTCTGCCCAGCCCCGTTCTCCGCCGCACTCCTGCTGCCTCCGGCCGCTCCCGCTGTGCGCGCAGCCCCACGCGGCCCCGCACTCCTCTCCGCGCAGCTCCGCGCCGCTGCGCGCTGCGGGCGGCGGGGGTCGGGGGCTGAGCCAGCCCGGTGGCTGCGACGCTGCGCCCTCCGAGTCCGAGCTCGGCATTAGGCAACCCCATTGACAGTTTGCAGCCAGCAGCTGCAGTCATTAAAAGCCATTTACACCCTGGCCTCCTCACACAAAGATAGAGCGCCAACAATTATGTGCTTGCACATTTCAGGACATGAGAGTGTGTCCCTAACAGGCTTAAGGGAGCGCTGAAGCAGCGGCCGGGAGGGGAAAGCACCGAGGCCGCTGGCCCAGGCTCTGTCCGCCGCTCCGTGGAGAAGCTGAGACCAATGCAAACATCCACGGATGTTGCTGAGGGAGCTCCGGGCTGGCGGGGCTCCTGTGCTTCGCAGGCACTGGGAGAGTAGGGCTGCAGCGGGAGCTCTGTGTCGGCCGATGACGTGAGGGGTGGCTGGTTTAACAAGGACACGAGGCAGGACACATCCAGGGATATGTGCACACAGTTTGTGTGCGTAGCGATTCCATACATAGCAGTGCCGTGGGAGAAATGCTTTCAGCAGAAATGCGAGTATTGTATGATTTGTGTGCCTGGGGAGAGAAGGAAGGGAAGAGAGAAAGAGGAAAAAAAAAAAGAAAGAAAGAAAAAAAAAAAAAAAAAAGAAAGAAAAAAAAAAAAGAAAAAAAAAAGGAAAGAAAAAAAAGGGGAAAAAAAAGAAAAAAAAAAAAAAAAGGAAAAGAAAGAGGAAATAGACAGAAGATCTGCAAAGTTTTCCAGAAGCCCTACAGGAGGGATGCAGCCTACAGCAAAGGAGCGCTGTATGGTGTTCCAGAAGATTAAAAAAAAAAAAAATGCAGGCCCGTTTGGATTTGAGTGTAGAAACGCACTTTAAGATAGTTTAACTAGCAGCTTGTGGAAAAAATGGAATCAAATATTAAGAAACTCCCGCAGGAATTCACCCCACCCTCCTCCCTGTAATCCTTTGCATAAAAGGAAAGGATTACAGAGAAAAAGATTTTGCGTGTGTGTGTATTAAAATCTTTGGCTAAACATATTGTTGTCCAATTAATACCTCCGAGTTGGGTTGTGTTGGGGCTGAGCTGTCTCCTTCCCTCCTTAGCGGTGTAACTGGAAACATGAGCTGGGAGGGAGGGAAGATGGGAGGGAGGAGGGAGCCCGAACTTTTCCCCAAGTCCGTTAGCAGAAGTGTTGAGGCGGATCGCTAAAATGAAGCTGGCGAGCGATTTCCACGAGGAGCGCGGAGCCACGCAGCACAGCGATGACAGTTTAGTGGAAATCAGATGAATGTGTAATACAGCGAGCTCCTTCCAGTCCAGCAGCTCTCCCAACTGCACCTATTCATCTGCCACTTGGAATTATTTCCCGAGGAGCGCGCCGTGAAAGGCTCGCAAACCGGTTCGGAGCCCCGCTAAAGAACTTCTACCACCCATAGCAGTATGACGATTATCCTTCGGATAGGGCGAGTCACGCTATGTTTTCACATTTTAATTGTAATATCTCTCGTCCCCCCCCCTCTTCCCTTCCATTGATGTCTGAAAGTAGTTTGGGCTCCGAGCCTCACCCCTCGATCTCCATCGGAATGCAGAAAAGATCTTTAAAAAAGTTTTGAATTCCTCAATGATTTTTCTTCTAGAAAGGCGGCTTAGGATAATTATTTCAGCTTTATTGAGGGCAGATTAGTTGAAGTCTGGATGCTGCGTTTCAATACTCGTTGTACATGCCTTTACAATGTCGGTATTGTTTGCTACTGTGTGTGAACCTATTCAAAATATACACTTTTTAACACCAAGCAAAGTCCTGTCTAAATATACACAGTAAGTCTGGAAAGATGTCCATGACCCGTACAAATCTCTGTAAATCACACTTCCATAGCTACAGAAACCAAACAAAAGAGTTACCAGCTCAAGATGCTGATTAAATCTTCTTAAAAGCAACATACCTAATAATAAATATAGTTGCGCGGCAGCGGGGGCAGGCGGCCCGGCTCGCTCTTACCGAGGGATGGACCCGAACCGCCACACGGAATTTCTTTGCTTCTAATTAAAAAAAAAAAAAAAAAAAAAAAAAAAAAAAAAAAAAAGAGAGAGAGAGAGAGAGAGAGAGAGACGGAGAGAGGGAGGATAAATAGAGGTTGCAAAGCGCTTTCTCTCGCCTCCTCCCCGCACACTGAATCCCGGGAAGTTCGTGGCAGGAATTGCGGGGAAAAGGAGAGGTGCGGTGTAAAACCCCATCGGGGCGGGGGTGAGGACCTGCCGCAGGGCCGGGCTGCGGAGGAAGGAAGGGGCGAGCGGAGGCGGCGGGTGGAGGGGGGAGAAGGGAAAGAAAACAAAGTGGAGAGCGAGGGGAGAGAAAGGAGAGGGAAAGGGAAGGCTAGGCAGAGAGGGGAGGGCGAGGGAGGCGGCCTTGGGACGGGGGGCGGCGGTGAGCGGCGGACCGGGGACCGGGAGCGGGGAGAGGAGCCGATCTCCGCGGTGCGTCCCTGTGCGGAGGGGACGCGGAGGGAAGAGGAGAGGCTGAGGGGGAAGCGGGGCTGAGCCCGGGCTGCGCTGTGTGCGCCGCTTCGGGGAGGGTCAGCGGCATGAGGATGGGTCTAATGATCTCATCTTTCTTTTCTTCCCCGGCACTATTAGTGCTCAGATAGGCAGAATGAAGTGAAACTACGTGCAAATCATGTGTAAATTGTCTCAGTTAGGAGCCCTTTATCCGAACGCGTATCCCAGCCTGGCCCATTTACTTTCCCCCCGTATCTCCTTTAGCTTTAACGAGGCTCGTTAAGATCACAATAATATTCCACCCTCTAATTGCTCATCCCATTCAACAAATATGTGCACACCGCTTTTCGCATTATTTGATCCCTTATTTAGGAGGGGTGTGGAGAAGGAGGAGGGGGAGGGGGGAGCCGGGGAGAAGGGGAAGTGCTGAGATGAGGAGTTGCGAAGATTTAAAAAAAAAAAAAAAGAAAAAAAAAAAGAAACCCCACCACGCTTTTCCAGCAGCCGCCCCGCTTCCCTCCCCCCCGTGCGTTCGGGCGAAGTGGTAAAAACCTCTCTTACGTACTCCGTAATGATTGGCAGGGCTGACAGTGATTGGCAGCGGCTGCCATGGCAACGCCACAACGACACGCAGAAGACCAATAGAAAAGCGAAACAAAATGTTTCGGCGCTGCACTCACTGTGGATTTAGGGGAGATATTATGAGGCTGTTGTCATTAGGGCGACCGCTGTCGAATCACTGAATCCCGACTCGGCGGCGGCGCGGGGCCGGGCGCGTGTGAGCGCGTGAGTGTGTGCGTGAGTGTGTGCGCGTGTGTGTGCGTGCGTGTGCCCCGCGCCTCTATGTGGCTGCGTGTGCGTGTGCGGGTGTGGATGCGTGCGCGGTGCGGGTGCCCTTTCCTCCCTTCTTCCTCCCTTTCTTTCTTTTCTCCGTGATCGCTCTCCCCCTCTCCCCGGTCATCCCATGGTGTTCAGGTCCCCGCTAGAGCTCTATCCCACCCATTTCTTCCTGCCCAACTTCGCCGCCGACCCGCACCACCGCTCCCTCCTTCTCGCCAGCGGCGGCAGCGGCAGCGGCTCGGGCTGCAGCCCCGGGGCCGGCGGCGGCGGCGGCAGCTCCCGGGCGCCCCACGAAGAGTTGTCAATGTTTCAGCTGCCCACGCTCAACTTCTCCCCGGAGCAAGTGGCCAGCGTCTGCGAGACGCTGGAGGAGACCGGAGACATAGAGAGGCTGGGGAGGTTCCTCTGGTCGCTGCCGGTGGCGCCGGGGGCATGCGAGGCCATCAACAAGCACGAGTCCATCCTGCGCGCCCGGGCGGTGGTGGCCTTCCACACGGGCAACTTCCGCGACCTCTACCACATCCTGGAGAACCACAAATTCACCAAGGAGTCGCACGGCAAGCTGCAGGCCATGTGGCTCGAAGCGCACTACCAGGAGGCCGAGAAGCTGCGGGGCCGCCCGCTGGGGCCGGTTGATAAATACAGGGTGAGGAAGAAGTTTCCGCTGCCCAGGACCATTTGGGATGGCGAGCAGAAGACGCACTGCTTCAAGGAGAGGACTCGCAGCCTCCTGAGGGAGTGGTACCTGCAGGACCCTTACCCCAATCCGAGCAAGAAAAGGGAACTGGCTCAGGCCACGGGGCTCACCCCCACGCAAGTAGGCAACTGGTTCAAAAACCGAAGGCAAAGAGACAGAGCGGCGGCGGCTAAAAACAGGTCAGTGGGGCTCGGGCCCTCTCGGGCAGCGCCGCGCCTCCTCCTCCTCCTCCTTCTCCTCCTCCTCCCCTTCCTCCGGGTACCCCGCGCCTCTCTGCCCCGGCGTTCGCGGGGATGCGCTGCGCAAAGTTGCGCACCGCGCCCCGAGCCGCGCTCCGGGCTCCCGTGGGCTCCTGGGGCGCGGGGCTCCCCGCGGGCGTGGGCAGCTTCGCGCGGCGAGGCGGGGGCAGCTCCGGCTCCGCGGCCGCAGATGAGCGCCGCCAGAGGCGCCGGGGCTCGGATGGCTTTGGGTTTCCCTCCGCTGTGCGGTTGCAGCGCGGCCCCGCCGCGGAAGGGCTGAGAGCTGCGGGCTTCGGCCGTGCGGCTCCGCAGCGCTCGGTCGCGATCCACGGCGCGCACCGCGGGAACCGCGCGCACTCGAAACACGAAACCGTTTGTCTCCGGGAGAAACAGGGAAGAAAGCCTTTGGGAGACGAGGAAAGGTCCCTCTTCCCGTTTCCCAGCTCCCAACACATAGCGAGCCGGCCGTGCGTTCGCTGTGCATTGCGTTGGCATTTGTTTGCGCGTCTCTCGGTGTCTTTTTATGATTATTTCTGCTTTGCGAGGCTCCCTGCTATTTATTTCTCGTCACCCTCCGGTAAAGTTATTTTGCAAATGAAAACGGCCCCTTCAGCCCGCTTGCCACGCCGCTTTTATTTTAATTGAAGTTTGCTTGCCGCTGGTAGCGCGTAAACAAAACTTCTTGTTCTTTTAAATGCTGTCTCTGAAATTCCTCCTCATTATAGCAGTGGTGCTATTGATTCAGGATTCTGTAGGAGAAGTGCAACCCTAAAGTGCCTCGCCAGTTAATTTCCATTAAATGGGAAACAGATCAGCTCAGGGCTGTAAATAAACAGGAGTTGCCCACGGATGCTTTTGTTGACTCAACGCTGTTGACAGCAGATGAATGCACCAGGAATTGTAAATGGGGGAAAAATCAAAGACGCTGAGATTAGACAACGTAAAATAATGAGAAGTGCCGAATAAGGCTGCGCGGTGCTGCTGTGTGCGGGCAGCTCCATGGGCAATGCCATGCGTGGAGCGGAGGGGCGAAGGGTGAGATCTGCTCCCGCGGGCAGCGCCGGGGCTGGGGCTGCGGCCGGCGGCTCCGTGCGGGAAGCGGAGCCCTTCTCCTACCCCCAATAGCGGCTATCTTGGGCTTCGGAAAGAGCGAGTGGGCAGGGAGCAATATCCGCAACATGATAGTGTATGTGAAAATTATTTATTACCTCTTAAAAGGAAAGATCGAAAGAAAGATTAAGACAGAAAGAAAGACGTGTTCGAAAGCAATGATCTCTAAGTGTTGAAACGCTGAAAGCTCCAGTATTTTAAAGGTGAATTTGGCTTTCAGATGGAAAAGGGGTTTCAATCCCGTGCGGAGAGAAGCGCCGCTCTCCGCACTCGCGCTGTTTTGTTGCATTCACAGCGCTGTGCTCCCGGGACGGGACCCCCGTCCCCGGCCGTTCCCTGTCCGCAGCCCTGCGCTCGGTGACCGGAACCCGCCCAAAGCGGCGGCCAGGCCGGCACCGAACCCCGGCTGAAGACGGGTTCGTGCCCTCCTGCAGCGGCTCCCGCTCGCTGTCCCCTTCCCCGTGGAGCAGCGGGAGCAGCTCGGAGGCCGTGCAGGGTCGCTGCACGTCACTCCCCGCGCCGTCCCCTGTAGGAGAGCGGCCCTTCGATCTGCGGTATTGTGGCTGTGGGGCCGGGTCGGGCTCCGGGGGCCGGGAGCTGCCGGGCCGGGCCGGGCCGAGCCCCGAGAGAGCGGCCGGGTCCGGCGCCGCCGCCCCCCCCAGCGCGGGCGGTGTCTGAGAGGGCCGCGGTGTTGTTTTGTCTCCCGGCGCGCTGCAGGCTCCAGCACCAGGCGATAGGACAGAGCGGCATGCGGTCGCTGGCGGAGCCCGGCTGCCCGACGCACAGCTCGGCCGAGTCCCCGTCCACGGCGGCCAGCCCGACCACCAGCGTCTCCAGTTTGACAGAAAGAGCCGAGACGGGCACCTCCATCCTCTCGGTAACCTCCAGCGACTCGGAATGTGATGTATGATATCGGAAAACAAACAAACAAACAAACAAATCACAACAAAAAGAAGAAAAAAAAAAAAAAAGAAACAACAAAAAAAAAGAAACCCAACAACAACAACAAAAATCCAAACCCATCCAAGCGAGCATCCTCTCCCCGACCAGAGCAAAACAATCCGAGGCAACCTAGGAGCGGGACACACACACGCACTCACGCACACACACAGCGCGGAGGGAAGCCGAGGCCCGGCCCGACCCAGGAGCAGAGCACGCAGACAGGGAGCAGAGGAGCCACCACAGCACCGCCTGCCACCGCCACCACCAAGAGATGGAGCTCAAACTTCAGCAGACACAAACGCTGGTGCTGCAAGCGGAGGGGGTGGGGGGGAGGCTTGAGGGAGGGGGGCGGGGGGGCGGCGGGAAAGAATAATTATTATATATATAAAAAGAAAAAAAAAAGGCAAAAAAAAAAAAAAAAAAAAGCAAAGCAAAAGTGACAATTGTATTCTTTTTAGGACGAGCACGATTTCTCCTTTGCGCTTTTCCATGGACGCATTTCACCCACTTGCATGATGATTATTAAATTTGTATCTGGGAAAAAAAAAAAAATCTCTATAGTAAAGGAAAACAGAATCAACAAACAGACAAAGGCAAACTGCGATCGAATTTGTACAAAAAGCAAAAAAAAAAAAAAAAAAAAAAAAAAATTACAAAGGAACTCCTTGAAGAGGGAAATAACAAATGTTGATCACCTTTCTGTTGGTCCTCTGTCTCTCTTTCTCTCTCCCCCTCCCGTTCTCTGTTTATTTTTTTTGTTCTTTTGGTTAAGTCCCGGCGAGGGCCCCGCCGAGCGGCACTGTTCTGTTTTTCGTTCCGCAGACAATCATTTTCTTCGTAAGCACCTTTTTTTCTACACTTCTGTCACTGCCTGTGTGGGTACTGGTTATAAATGTGGAAAAAAGAATAGTTATGACTGTAACAGATTTTTATTTTTATTTCAAAATTTTATATGAATTATGTATATCTTAATGATGCGGTCATTTTCCCAGTTTGTAATATATGTGTAGAAATGCTTGTATATGAGATTTGCTCCGCTCTTTCTTTCTGGCGGGGGCCCCCCCCCCCCCTTCCCCGTCTCTCTCCTCCCACTCTTTCTCTCTCCCTTTTTATTTTCCTTGACTCGGTGTTCCTTGCACGAACTTAGCTGTCAGCTCCTGACGGGCTAGGTTTTCTAAAGGGACCTCAGCGATAGAAAATAAATAAATAAATAAATAAGAAAGGAAAAAAAAAAAAAAAAAAAAAAAAAGGAAAAAAAATAAAAAAAAAAAAGCAGCTTAGGGTGCAACTGTAGTTATCTTATGCAAAAGCTATTTTGAGTATTTCATAGCAGCTTTGGGGGGTCTCTTCTTAAACTCCACGTAGGACGCTTAAACTATCGTTTCCTTAACTGCGTGTTTATCTATATGTACAAACTTTCTAAATCAAATACAGTATTCCATTTTCTTATCTACCAGCGCTGTCGGTGTTTCTGTCAGCACGGGGAACGGCTCTCCCGGCCCGGTCCGTTCCCCGAGCGCTGCGGGCAGGGAGCGGCGGCGCGGCGATGTCCCCGCGGCTCCTTCGAGCGCCGATACCGCCGTGCTTTCGGGTGCGGCCGGGTGGCTGCAGGGCCGCTGTCCCCCGAGAGCGGTTCGGCCATCGCGGGTTTGTTTTGTAGCTTTAAATGCAAACAAAAACATAAACTCCTAGCCCCGAGCGGGCTGCAGCTCCTCCCCTCGAACCCGGAGTATATTGTGCTGTGTTGAAAGAAGCCTTTATTTGCATGGGTAACAGTATTTCAGCATCTCTTTTTTTTTTTTTTTTTTTTTTTTT
>NW_024962252.1:77767120-77790129 GCF_019238085.1 Lagopus leucura | reverse complement strand
CTTTTTTTCTTTCTTTCTTTCTTTTTTTTTTTTTTTTTTTTTTTTTCCCACTAAACTTTTGCTTTGCCCTGGGCAGATTTTTCCACCGTGAATTAAGGAGAGGTAAATTCTAAACCTGTTTTTACTTGAAAACATAATTTTGAAACTTCCCGGGGATTTAGGGAGAAACGTGCCCGGAATTTCTTGACCGTTTCCAAACTAATTCGTACTTCCGATGCACTTTTGTGCTGCCCGAGCCCTTTTCCCTTCCTCCCTCCGCCTCTTTCGGGGCAGCTCAAGGCAGGGTTATCGAAAACCGCAGGGCTTCTCCACGTATCCCACCGCCCTAAGAAGCGACCGGAGAAACTGCCCGGGGTGCGAGAGCTCAAAACGAACCCCTGATGGAGGCCGCCAAGGAATAAGCTGCAATGTAAATACTTCCCTCCACCTTCCGTGCCCCCGGGGAAGTGCTGCGCGTGTCTGCGCGGAGCCCTCGCAGCGAGTGCGACGGGGCCGTGCCCTCGGAGCTCCGCGGTGGGAGGGATGTCCTCCTCCGGCTGCCCCCGCTGTTGCCTCTCCGGTGCCGCGGCCCGGCTCGGCCCTGAGGCAGTGCCTGCGACGCCCGCCCCTTCGGGGATCTCTCAGCGACATTGTCCCACTGCTCCGGGCGGCTCTGGCAGTTCGTGAGGAAATAACGCCCGGCTGTGCAAGGCCGTGATAAACGGGAGTTGCTGCAAAAGGGGAGAACAATGGCTCTTCCGTGAGCCGCCGATGTGAGAGAGGGGCCTTGGTGCCCTCCCTTTCGCAACATTTAGAGGGGAGAAAAATGTCCCGGGATAGGATGAGAGCCCCCATTGCCGACACCAGCGTTCAGGCCCGGGCTGCTCTGCTTTCCATCTGGCAGCAGACAGGCCTTAGATGGGAAAATCTCGGCTCACAGTCACCTCCGGGTGCCGTTGGGAGTTCCGTCTGCACTGATGCTGTTCTGTTTTTTAACCAGAATATTTATTCTCATCACTGATAGCAGTTCTCGTCCCGCTTTATTTTAACGGGATTTAATATCTGAGAGGTTTCAGAGCCGTATAAGTTTGGGATGTTTTACTTCCCCTTCCCCCGTTTCCACGTCTCGGAGCTGTAGGCGTCGAGCCTCAGCAGCAACCTCAGGACTGAGCCTTACGCTGACATTTGGGGATTTTTCTTCCTCCTGTTCAGCTCCCAAAAGCTCACCCCGTGGTGCGGGGGCACCTGGGGGACCCCAGAGATCGCCTTCAAGCACTGCTTTGGGGCTCCAGCTTCCCTCGAAGAGCTCTAGTAGCAGGGGTCCCCCATTTCTCCCTACCCCCCTCCTCCTCAAAAAAGGGAGAAAACAAGCGACCACTGTTGCCGGACACTCAACCCACAGCTGAGTGACCGGGACTGGAGACTGCGGGCCGTTGCATGCGATGGGAACTTCTGGGGGGCCCGGACACACGTGGGGGCTACAGGGGGGCAACGAGGGCCCCGCGCGAGTCGGGATACAGGAGCGCGGCTCCGTGCAGGGCGCCGGGAGGGAGAAACGAGGTTGTTTTCGGATTTGCATTGAAAACCTGAATGGCTGATTGAGGTGTAAATCTATGGAAAGCCGCGTTTAAGCCTCCTCACCCGCTAAGTCCGTCTGCCCCGGGAAGATAGGGCCTATCGGGACACACCAAAGTGGAGGGCCGCCTCTGCCCTCCCGCCCGGCCGAGCCTTATCGACGGTCGCTCTCCGGCATCACTTTATTGCCTGCTACAAGCCCGGCCCTTGATGGCTATGAAATTAACTCGGAGGCTGAAGCGCGTGGGATCGATACGGGGGCGCGGGCCCCGGGACGGGAGGCAGATGGCCGCGGCACGACGGCAGCGGGGCCACTGGGGGCTGCGGCACTGGCCCGGGGCAGCTCCTATAGCTGGGCAGTGAGAGCTGCCCTCAGCCTGCTTGCCCGCTGCCCTTCGTGTTTAGCGTGCCCGGCTGAGGTTACTGCCCCAGCCGACGTGAAAAGAAATGCGGACGTTGATGCCCTGGTATTGCTCTGATTTCCTCGGTTAGCTGAGCACAACTTTCTATTCGTGTTTATTCATGCAGTTTCTCATTGAGCTCCACATCGCTCTGCCCTGGATTCTGCATGTGGGGAGAGGACGGACAAACGTCGCCTTTTTGCGGAGTGCACAGACACGCGGAGCCCCAGATGCATCTGTGGCCCCGAGCCGCCCTGCAGGGACACACAAAACTCTGTAACCAGTGTATAACAAAATAAAATGGGGGTACTGGGGGAAAGCGAGCAACCAGCTGCAGCATGGCCAAGAGATGGAAAAGCAGCGTGGCAGAGGGGGGAGAGAAAGAGTTGGGAAGGAAAAGCACCGAGGTGGCGGTGCCACATGCTTTGCTCTGACACAGCAGTGAGAAACTGGACACTGCCCTGGGGATACTACAGAGGCTGAATGCTGTTAAGGGGGGGGTCTGTGCGTCTGTCTGGGAAGGAGGGGGGGGGGGGGTGTCTTTGTGTCTGTCCCGGGGGGAGACGTCTGTTCGGTTTGGTTCTCTGCGTTATTCTTTTCTATTTGAAAGAAAGGTGTTCGCAGAGCAGAGGGATCTTGGGTTGTGAGAGACAGAAGGGCGATGAATAAATGAAGGCTCCATGGAAATATCCGGAGGAGAAAACCCAGGGCTGTGTCTGGAGCAGCTCTGTATGCCTCTTCGCTGAGAAGAAAACTACGCTGGAAGTCACCATTTACAGTATCTAAAGGCAGCCTGCGAATGATTTTAATCCCAGCCATAGCTAATAGAGGAGGTTTAGCTCTCCTGCAAATATTTGCTTTTTTGTCCCCATAGAAACATCATTAGGAGAAGTTCATTTAATAATAAGGTCAATTAAAGAGTATTTTTCAATGAGTGGAGGAAAAATTGCTTTCCTGCAGGAGCAGCCTCTCCAGCAACCCCTGGCAACAGCAGCTCAGTGCTGTGGGGCATCTCCATAAGGGGGGTTTCTGGGGGGTCGGGGGTGCTGCTGGGGTACACAGCGATGGCACAAAGCCTGTACGCATCGCCTGTTGGTTGCGGGCACACACAGACCCAGACATATGCGTGTTTCCAGATTAAAATAATTCTTGTAATGTCTTGTAGAACACTGAGTATTCCCTTTTAATACCTAAATAGGTCAGTAATGTGGTTCAGTAACATTGGAGGTGTCTGGATCTTCCCTCTCTTCAGTCTGTGATAAAACATTCTTTAAGACTATTGGGATTTTACACTGTAATTCTATTAAATAGTAATTGAAGGGTCGCGAAAGGCTATGATACAGGATCAGCAGTGTGTAAGCCGCCCGTTTGAACTTTAATTTGGAATCCCGGGCAGATGGGATCACGGCCTCTTTGTGGTGCTCGCAGATTTAAAACTCGCCGGCACATGGAGGGAAAAACCTGCAATGCAGAGTCATTCATTAAACATGAAAGGTTGTGGAGGAGAGGCTGCGTGTCCGGACGCCGAGGTAAAGGCAGAAACGCTCCTTCCTCCCCTCCCACCGTACCTCCAGGTATCTCAGTTACTGATTTGCCATTGTCATCAGAAACAACACTCCTTTCTATCTCCACCGGGGAGAAGTGCACCTGGATGGCTCCTTTATACCGAATCACGATTCGCCTGTGAAACTTCAGTCCCACTTTGGGCCGGGGGAAGGAGGCTTTATTCACTGTTAATTCCCTCGAAGCAGTACATCGCTGCTTCACTGTCTCTCCTGCGCGAGGCGCCTCGTCTGACCATTCCCAAGCCGTCCCCTTCAGAGGGTGCTGTAGCCGAGCTGCGGGCACGACACAGGGGAAGGAGCTGCAGCCTAAAAGCAGAAAGGAGTGCTCTGGAAACTGCACTCCCCTATCCCCCATTGGAAGAGTGCAGTGCTTTGGGCCCTCTGTGCTCCCGGGGGTGTGCGTTTTGGGACCCTTAGGCCCGAGGCCACTTCATCAGAAAACAAAAGAGTTCCCGAGTACGAGGTCCTCCCCCCTCCCCCGCCTGTGTGGTATTAAAGAGGCGCTCCCATTGTTTATTTCTAAATATTTGTGAAGCAGACAGTGTATGGGTTAACCTAATTAGCACATCCGTACTGTATATTCGTGGACCAAACGGTAAGGCGAATTTCTAATGCGATGGCTGAATGCGATAGGCATTGCTGTGCTCTGGGAGATTACGGCAACACTGGAGCATTTCCAGATTGTAGATGGTTTTAGATGTTGAATTTCCAGATGAGTATTTACCATCATAACTAATTTAAGACCATTATTAAATAGAAATTCTCAGCAGGGCTCTTTAATGATGGAACACGTTACTAATTACAGAGTTTACGCTCTGTTTTGGCTAAGCAGTCTAGAGGGATGGGATTGTGCTCTGCATGCAAAGCCAGTATTACTAACGTGGAGGCATCATACCCCGAACATTTCAATCATACTATTAAAGAATGCCGCTTCTCGCTCTGTCTGCCCCGGGAGGCAGCGGGAGCACCGCGTTTCTTGGGGCGGCGCCCTCTGAGTCCCTCTGGCGGGATGGCGGCACTCACGTCGAGGCCCGGACTGAGGAGCGGGGACTCCTGAAGCCCCGAGCCCGGCCCTGCTCTTGTCCCCGGCTCATCCCGCACGTGCGGGCTGGCACTGCCTGCCCTCGATGTAGCTCCGCAAAGACAATAGCCCCGGAGACAGAGCGCGGCACCTGGGATCCACCGCTTATTTACTCATTTCCTACGCTGGCCACCTGAAATTACGTTGAGTTTTCCCTGACAACGGCAATTTTCTCCTTCCCCACCCACTTCCCTACCCACCTCCTGCCTCTCGCCAGGTTCCGCAGCGCTATTGCGCTCAGCCCCGGTGTCAGCGCCGGATCTTCGCTGCCCTTGAGAGGACGGCAGGCCGCTCTGTGCTCCGCCTGCGCTCACTCTCGCTATCATTAAAGCGTTTGATCCGGGCGATTAATAGTACCGGCGCTGGTTCGCAATAACCTGCTATTATGTTCAGTGGCAGCTTTACCCGAGTGGAGACTTTTGGGACTGGCTTGCTCATTCTGCCTGCCTCCCTGAGGTGTGTTAACATCCCTACAGATATACGCACACACAAATATATATATCCACAGAAACACTCACACGTGTTTACTCCTTAAACACAAATTTGCAAACAGGATAGATTCTTTTCCACTCCCCTTCCCCTCCCCTCCCACCCCCCGCAGTGGCATTGCAGAGCACACAAACCAGAGAGGCACAGGGGCATGGGGTGGTGGCCGCAGCCAGGGAAGGATTTCCCTTCTCTATTGCTTTAAATAACCCCTTCCTGCCATCCAAAGAACCATCTGAACATAAAATCTTCAGATGGATTTGAGGGAAATTAAATTGTCTTCTCCCACTGTGTACTTGCCAGAGAGTCAGCTGCGTTAAATGTTCTAAATGGATTCTTAGGTTTGCTTATCACTGTGTTTGACTGCAGAGTGTCTTGTTCAGTAACACACAACGTGCCACTCGCTGAGGCTGCCACCCTACTCTGGAGCCTTTCTGCTTCCCATAACCCAGAAACATCACCTGGGGCCAGGCACCAAGCATAGCTTTCCCGGTGAGAGCCCACCAGCGGGGGGAAGCGGAGCCGGACAAGCCCCAGACGACACCTGGATGTAGGTGGGACGCGGAGCCGGGCCGTGCCGAACCGAGCCGGGCTTTGCCCCCCAGCTGGGCCTCCCCGTCCCCCGACGGCCGGAACGCTGTGGCCCCACCGGGCCCCGCCACCACCGACGGCGCCTGAGCCCGTTTGGAAACTGACTCATTCCGTAAATAATCTTTGACGTCCCCACAAAGCCGCCCTCCGAGAGGAGTTTATTAGCACGGAGCCATTAAAACACATGTCATGTTAGCTTCCCGGTGACATTTGGGTGACACATCTCTCCCGATGAATTGCTAATTGTCTTCCCGCCCGCAGTAAACATCCCGCTCCATTGTCTGCGATCAGAAGCGGTTCTGCTGCAAAACGCGGTCCCCACACGGCCCAGAGACCGCACCGAGTCTGTCCTGGCCCAGCCCCGGCCGCACGGCTCCCTCTGTCGCCTCTGTGCCGGGAATCCCGACCCCTGTCCCGCATCGGCTCGACGGTCGCTTCTCCCTTCCCGCCGCTGCTCCCCGGCCCTCAGCCCTGCAGCACCCCCTGCTCATTCCCGTCGAGCTTCCTTCGCTGCCGGCACCGTAGCCTCCCAAGCTCTCCCGAAAAGGTTTATTTTGTCTGGAACAAAAGGTGTGTGCGTGCCGGGCTGGGAGGAAGCTGCCAATTCCCAGCGAGGCGCGGCGGTGACATACGTCATTTTCAGCAGAGTTTAGATGTGAAAAGCAGAGGTGTGCAAGGCCGTCATCTCCTCCTCAGCCCCGCAGAGGAGCTCTCAGCTGAGTGGCTGCCGGGACTCACCCTACCTATGCACATCGGGTGTCATATTCATAGCCGCTGCTCGTACATTGACACATAATCTCTCGCCCTTGTTAATTCTCAATAGATAGAGAGATAACTAATCCTCCCTGCCAGATAGAGGCGGGCGGCTGACGGCACTGCAATGGATCCGGCTGCGGATCCGCGCGCTCCGACGGCCGCGGAACACTTCGCGGAGCTCTCCGCCGGTAGAGCATACGGAGGCAGCGCCCGGCGCTGAGATATCGCCCTGGGATAACCAACCGCGTCTCCCCCACACACCTGGGGCTGCTTCGCCTCTTAGGTTTTCTATACGGCTCTTTCCTTCGCCACAGCGCGTCTGAGTTGCACGCAAACAGAGCTTTTCTTAGAGAGGGAAATGGAGGAAAGGAGGAGACGAAAGAATAGGGAGATTCGGAGGCTTAAAAAAAACACCGAAAGTAGCACTTGAAATAGTGTAGGTGCTGGATGAAGAGAGCTATTCGGCAGAAAGCGAGACTTTATTTTGATCACCACAAGGCTCTCCGTTCTCACGCCCGCCAACATTCGCAGCGAGGGTTACCTGGGCTCTGCTCTCTTTGGCGGTGGCTTTATGCCGCTTTTTAACACAGATGTTTGATGAAGGACAATCGTCAAACAAAGCAGGCTGGGAGAGCTGCCCACCCGACCCCCCGAGCCTCTACCCGCCACTAACCCGGTGCGTCCCCCGGGGAAGCGCCCGTCCCCGCCGGCTGCTGCCCAAGAGTTGGGAAGTGCGGCTGTCTGCCCCACGGCGCGGTGCCTTTGCAGCCCCGAGCTGCTCAGCATGGCCGGAGCTCTGCCCGGAGCGGGGGGTCGGGCGGCACCGCGCCGCAGTGCGAGCGGCGAGTGTCATTGCTTTACACACGAGGGGGAAACTACCTCTCGGAAACCCACGTCTCTTTTAGCGAGTCCTGAGAGGCACAAAAGCTTTTAGCCCTAAAATTGAATTCCTCCTACTTTGTGACTTCCCCGTGCCCCGATGTCCTGAAACCGTCCGTCCTATCTGCGATCTTTGTGCCGCTATTAGCAATACAATACGCATTGATCCGCACAGGAATGATTCCGGATGAATTAGTTCCACAAAGACTCTCCCCTGAAAAAAAAAAAAAAGAGAAAAAAGAAAGGGATAGAGGGAGAGAGAAAGAGAGAAAGAGAGAAAGAGAGAAAGAGAGAAAGAAAGAAAGAGAGAAAGGAAGAAAGAAAGAAAAGAGTGCATTCCCTCCGCTCCTGCACATGCTGAGATCAAGATTTCTTCTTGACTGCTAACTGTGATTTTTGGGGAGGTGGAAAGAGGGACAAGGGACTTGGTCACTGAATCTGGGTCAGGAGAGGAAGGCAGCTGTTGCTACCAAAGTTTTCCCTCCGGCTAATGACTTGGTCCTACGCTAGTGAAGTCTCTAAGACTTGTTTCTATCTGCAGGTCGAGAGCAAATGTGGAAGAATCTCCGAACGTTGCACCCCTCCGCTGTGGCCGCGGATGACTCAGCCGCTCGATCCGCGTTACCGAGCGCCAGAGCGAGCCGCTCACCGCGTGCACTGGGGCTGTGTGCTAGGGGACGGATTTCCGAGCTGCATTGTTCAGCCCGACGCTTCCAAAATAAAAAACCTTCGCACCAAAATAAAGCCTGAATCTAGCCGAAATCAGTACTGATCTGGAACCAATCTGTTCCTGCTGGCTGCGTGCGGATCCCGGGGCTGCAAGTGCTCGTGATTACACCGAGTGGGAGGGTCATTTCCTAACAAGGGTGCTCACTGTATCTGAGCTCCAAATTATCCAGAGAGGACAGATGGCCCTTCTGATCTTATAATGAGAGCAGGGAGTGATTATCGGTCTGAACCAAAAAAATGATGCTCTGCTGACATATTTTCACAGTTCTGAAATCTGTGCTTGCACTTATGGCTCGCTTCATATCCCTCTTCGTTTAATTTAAGCATCGTTTGGGATTTTGGAGGGCTGTGTGAAATCCGTTTATTTATCTCTGTCTGCGCGTCTCCGCCTCTCTCTCCGTGTATCTATCTAGGACATGTGTACAGACACAAAACAAAGGAAAGCGAAAGGTCACTTCACAGGAACTCTTAAGCCAAATCACGCTTGGCAAAATATTTATATATAAATATATTTGCTAATAATTAAGAAGCCCAGCTGCCTCTCGGATGCCTAGATTTTCTGTTTGCTTGTTGGCACTTTGCTGGGTCTGCTGCATTCCATCCAATTACTGCAGCACACGGGGAGGCAGCCCGCACCCCAGTGCCTGAAACAAAAAATAAAGAATACTTGTGTATGCACGTGCATATATAAATAAAATTAAAGCACGAATTAAAATACATAGCTATGTATTTCAAAAGTGTCTGTGGCAGAGAGTAGGATCCTCTATGGAGGACAAATAAAACGGCAACGGATGGGAGATATTTCTTCCATTTGCAAATTGTTGTGGATTTTCAGCCTTAAAATAGTGTTGTAGTCCGTCCTTACCCAAAACAGAAAGTGTTCCCTAGGGAGGCCCAGGTGTATTTCCGAAAGCCCTCCGGTTCCTGCCGTGAGTGGGATCCGTGTGCCCAGATCTCCGAGAGGTGAGCTGGCAATTGCAAAGAAGTTTGATCAGGTCAAACAAATTACATCGGGGGACTGTTCCATGGTTACACAGTCATTTCACCCTCTTATTTACACTGTAATATTGCATTACCCTCTAATTGTCGCCTATACTTTTCACTCTCCAAATATGAAAGACAAATATTGAATCCATTTGGGGTTGCAGCACTCTCAGGCGGAACGGGCAGGCAGGGAGTCCTTTCGGCGTGTTCGTGCTGCCATCTACTGCTCGCACACCTGACAGCGGCTCCCTCAGCCCGCAAACTTTTCCCTATTTTCATCGCTCCCACAAAGAAAAATCGTGCGGCAAACAAGGGGAGATGCAGATAAATAGGAACAGCCTGGCTGATGTTGCCAGCAGCACACGAAGGTCGCCTTACCGTTCATTGCGAGCTCCTTTTTCTTCACCCCTCTCCCTCCTCTTTGCAGAATCAAGTTCTAGATGTAAGATGATTTTGTGCTGGGTACCTTTTATTTTTATTATTATGATTTTTTCATGTGTGTGCCAAGAGATTCCAAATACATATAGTTTGGGGAAAAAAAAAAAAAAGCAACTAAAACAACACACCATTTGATTTGCAGGAAAAAAAAGTTTTAGATCCCCTGTACCATCACTGTCATCTATGAAGGCAGCTATTCCAAAGCTTTCCCTTTCTTCCTTATCAGACCCCATACGAATCTTGCCCCAAGTCCAGCAGGAGGTGTGCCATACCGTATAAGCAGTTGTAGTACTTGGCGTGTACGTTGTCAATTCTTTCTGTTAAGCACTTTGTTTTCGTAGCAGAAGCATTTTTTCCCCGAGGTATCATCTCAGTTGATTGTCTGTTTATTTCCAAATGACTGCTGATTTGAAATAATGACACCATCTAGTGATTTTATCCCATGAAATACACGTGGTTTATACAAACAACTCCTTAAATGCTGCATATTAGGCTAACCAGATAGAGCAATATTTATCATTTCCATCTGTAGTTTGCCTGGGAAAGATCCACAAAGTGCTGAATTATCACTTTAATAACAGCAGTCTTTTAGGTCCCTGTGAGCCCTCTGGTAAAATCTCAGCAACGTCTCCATTGCAGATGCTAGCTGTGTAGCAACTGCCTCTATGCTGAGGAGCAGTGTTGGGTCCAGCAGACACCTGTAATCAAGTATCACTTTCCAGAGTCCACCTGCAGAACCTCACTCAGGCAGCACTGTCTCAGCCTCTTGAAAGTGCTGTCACCTCCATGGTATCATGGTAAACGAAACACTTGGGCACTGCTTCTTACTGTAAACCTGGCAAGGCATAACCACAATTAACTGTGCAAAATCTCTTACTTTCCATGTGACAGAGGCCTGATGTAAAGAGAGAATTTCTGACTGAGAGCACTGACTGTACTCATCCCACTAGAGCAGTGACTTATCTAAATCCTAATTCTTTCAGTGCCTTTTTTTGGAGACAAGTTTTTTTGGTAGCATTTCTGAGCTTCCTTTCTTTCTCTCTTCTTAATTCTGTCAGACTGGCTCAGCCAGATTTCTGCTCCATCTCCTGGCTTCTGGGACACCTGTCCTTTGGTACCAGGGCTCACTGTGTAACTAAATGTCAGGACCCAAAGTCTGAAACTCCACTCAGCAGGAGAAGACCGACAATTGTAAGTGCTGCAACTCTCAACTTAAGTCACTACACATTTCTCTGAAGGGTCAAAGTTGAACGGCATGTTCCCCATGCAAGGAAATGAGCTCAAAGAGGAACAATTACATCTGACATCCTGCAGCTAACCAACTACATCAACAGCATCAACATACAGATTGATGACAAGGAGGTTGTAGATCCCCATCTCTGGATGCATTCAAGGCCAGGTTGGATGTGGCTCTGGGCAGCCTGGTCTAGTAGTTGGCAACCCTGCACATAGCAGGGAAGTTGAAACCAGATGGTCATTGTTGTCCCTTTCAACCCAGGCCATTCTATGATTCTGCAATTCCTCTGATTTTGGCTTCTTTCCTGTCTGACACTATTGTGTACTACTATCTTTTACATGATACAGGTCTCACAAAGGATATGCAAAGAACTACAATTTATAAGTCATATAGTCTTAAAGTAGGATCAGAAGTATAATGCTCCCTGAAGGTGCACACTGGTGCTACATCCTCCATACGCACACACTTTGCCTGTTTTGCCAAATTCGTTTCAATGACATTCAAGCAGAGGAGCATTATAGTGCAAGGTGATGATTATCAGAGTCTTTATAAGCTGGCAGAGAGACCCATCTATCTCTCTGTATGGGAACTGCTGAGTCACAGCCTGAACCTCTGATTGATCACCTGAGGCGAGCCTTGAGTCAGCCAGAGGAGCACAGGTGAAGGCAATTCTCCTGTGCTGCCGGAAGGGGTGGAGCCAGGCTCCAGCCCTCCTAGACCTATTTAAGAGCTGGCTACCAGAGGGGAAGGATCTCTTCTGGAGATCACCTCTTCTGGTGTTCTGTGGGTGAGCTCAGCATAAGGGTAAGCCTTCCATTTATTCTCTTTTGTTATCATTGTCCACTTTGCCTAACTCTCTTGATTATATTGTGATTGTAGCATCTTGATATCCATTGATTATACACTCTTTAAGATCTCTGGGTGCCTCTCCATCTTTAAGTGTTGCGGTTTCTGATTAAATACTACAATGCTAGCCACACCTGTGGGAAGAAGATGTGACAGCTTTTGGCTCCTGAGAGACTTCAGCTAAGCTGGCCACCCTGGTAGGTGCCTGATGCCTGCCTTTCTCTTACTGCTGATGATCTGAGTTTGGATGCCCAGAGATTCTCTCAGCACATTTGAACAACATCATCACACAAACAGAACAAGATACTTAAATGTATTTAGAAGGACTGCTGAAAACTGCTGTGATGCATCTGTAGCACATTCTGCTTTCCCAGTGCGACATCCACATCGCTGCTGTGATCTGTGATCATTCATTTTTTAATCCAATAGTCACTTCCACTTCCACTTGCAAGATACACTAATGCACTATGATACAGTGTACAGCATACACTGGCTGTGTGCGTTTAACCTGCGTGTTGCTCTCAGATACCTGTGTCTCATAGGTTGAACAGATGGCTGTCGATGTTACATGATATCTCTGCTAAATGCCTCCCTGCACATGAGAAAGCTATTTTGGGGCACGATAACATATGATCATGTAGGTCCTCTGCGCCTCAGATGCAAGCACAGTTTTTGGAAAGGGAACACAGCTAAGACACATTCTCAGCTTGAGTTGGGGTGGTTGGGGAATGTTTGTATCATTTTATAATTATGTGTCTGAATGATTCAGAATTCACGGCAATGGACTCTGCGTTTAGACCGTTGGCTAGCTTTATGTAAAAAAATTATGCTTATTCAAGGGAATCATTCCTTTTTTTAAGTGAAGACATCATGAGGGATACTGAAAAACCCACTGGGGAAAAAAAAAGTTATTGTTGTTTTAAATAATGCTCAGCATGTGATACTGTGAAGCATCATGAGTAGTCTGAACAACACACTGCATCGCTAACTCACTGTAATATCATTCCTTTTTTTTTCCAGGATGGTTTTCAGTACTTATTGTACTTGTAACTGCTACTTTTAAGTCAATCAATGCCAACTGTACAGCATAATTAGAAGATTTTTAAACAGAGGGGGTTTTATTCTATGGAAATGTTCACATTTCAAACTGTTCTTTCTTGACATCAAAAAGGCAAAATTCTGAAACTTTAGAAATTCCATTCCAAAATATTCAATTTCATGAAGACTGGAGCATTTCACGCTGTTATGGCTTTCTTTTGACGTAATAATTTCAGATTTTCTACTCTATTAATCTGAAATATTAAAACCAAAGGGAAATGCTTCAACAACTTAGAAATGAAATGTTCCAGTATTCTTTGCAATTTTCAGAAACCAGTTTTGAAATTGACAAATTATAACATTTTTCGCTAGTTCTAATTATCAGGCACTAAAGTGGATAGAAGGAAAGGAGACTGACTGCTCTATAAAATAATAATTTACACTGACACTGATCACTCTTATTATGATGATTTATGTGCTAAAATATGTGTATAAGTTATGAAACAAGGAAACATGCTTTTAATTTAAACAGTATTCAGAGCAGGACTATTGAGATATTGAGATCTTAAGAACTCCTTAAGCATTATTCGGTCTAAGCTGAGATACCCACAATCAGATAAAGCACAATGCAATCAGTAGGATTAATTTCTCTTATTTATTTTGATTTGAAAAAGGAAAAACAGTATTCTATTTACAGTCTAAGGATGCTCTTTGGTGTTTGAAACTATAGTGAGGTTAGGTAGGCAGTAGCTTTGCTATGTTCTTCCACACATAAATTGCAAACCCTACTCCTGGTGTTGAATGTCTCCTTGGGGATGACTCTGACTTCCCATGTGCACGGTGTTCAGTTAGGAGTCTCACTCCAGAGAAATGTATTTAAATAGTATCTTCTGAAGAATCACCAATCCAAGTTTCACGTTCCTAAATCCCTTGTAGAGCTTTGTACCCTGATGCGTAACTGCTCAAGTGCTCAAAAGCTTTTCTGAACCTTTCTTTCAAGTTATATTCAGATAATTTCAAGTATTTTTCTGTCCATTCACCTGAATGAAATCTGGTGAACCATTTTCTACTTTCCATGCCTGTACCTGTGGGAAGCATAAAATGGAGCCTGTTTTTCATAGGAGACCAAAGCATATCTGTGCTAAATTTGATGCTGCACACTGGATAGCTGAATTTTAAATGAATGTCAGTGATATGCACTTTCAGAAAATGCTCCATGGCCTAACTTTCCTTCAAATATACTGAAGTGGTGTCTTGTCTGCCATCCGTTGGCTTCTGATGGGGTTAATTTAGCCCTAGCAATCTTAAGCAGTGTAGGAAATATTGTGCATTTTAGAGCTTAGACTTTGACATAGTACAACTTATACCTTGTTAGGCAATCTAGATAATCATGTGTTCTATGGCCTTCAGATGTTCTTGCTGCAACACAGAAGTCCATAAATATTTAGAACAGGGAGTCTATGGCCCATTTATGCCTATTTTATGTAGCACTGTTTTTTTTCCCGAGGTTTGCTATTTCATGTATGACTGTGACTGCAGCATTTTGATTTTCAAATAGGAAATATCTGTATTTTTGTCTACTGAGTTTCTTGTAACACAAAACCATTGAGCTGATCAGAAGATGTACTCCGTTTTAATGTTTACAAACTGGAAGACATCAACAAAGATTAGCTAGAGAAAAATAAAGAAATAATATATGACAGTGTTGAGAATGATTCCCAGAATTTTAAATACTTGTTAAAGGCTTTGCTGTATTTCACTTCAATAAACATCATGCTCCAGTTACTACTTGAAACCATAGGGGCATTATCCTGTGCAGCACTTATCAATATTTTAACACGTGAAAGTCAAATGATGTTGAAACATTGAACTATATTTCCATCTGTGCAAGCTAAAATGGTACAAATGCATTCCATGTAATGGAATACTATATCCCTAGTTACTTTCTTACAAGTGATACCTGATTCCTCTGCATTTTCTGTAGTTGTTTCCATTGTTCTGATGGTGCCCAAAGGGAGATTGTTTTTTAAAGATAAAGATTATAGCATTTAAGGAGTTTTTGTTGTTGTTTTTGTTTTTCGTTTTACCTAACCTGATTTAAATCCAAAGAAAAAAAAATGCTTATAACATGGTATAATTTGTAACTAATTTCCACTTGCCTTTGCCTTAATGTTAAATCTGTCTTTACACATGCAATTGTTGTGAATGTGGATATTGGTACTGAAGCAAAGACCATGATATTGGCTGAAGTATAATGGCAGGGAACAGCACAAATACAAAGGCTGCTCCAAAAGTAATGCCTCCCATTTTTATTTTGTGATGTTGGCCCATGGCGGTGGTACAGCAGTAGAGTCTGAATCTTCCCACCAATATTCCGTTACATTCTGTTGCTGTGTGACAGATGGCAGCAGAGGGGCAGTCTGACACAATGGTGCCTGATGTGGAAGTGCATTTGGAGTGAAGGTGTGGAATTGGAGTCCTTTGTGTGGAAACAATTTCATCCAATGATATTCATAGAAGCTTGCTGAAAGTTTCTGGATGCTGTGAGGACAGTGAGGAGGTGGGTGACTCTTGTTCATCACTGGTGAGAATGCACTGCTAATGGTAGTGAAAATGTTGAAAAAATAGTATTTTGTAGCTGAGAATTTGCTCTATCAGCTATTGTTGTTGTGCTCTTTGTATCTGTTATAGTTTTCATGGAAAAAAAAAATCAGAAGCATTACTTTTAGAGCAACCTACATACATGGTTCCTGTAAAAGATTCTGGGATCTTGGAAAAATGTTTCTTTCCCTTTTTCATTAATACAGTATCATATGGCAATCAGGACTATGACTTTCAGTCCCTGTCCAGCAATCAACAGAAAGTTTATTTTCTTTGGTTTCGTATCTTCATACACTGACCTTAAATAATGTACCTTGAATACAGCTGATCAATGGTTGTAATTTTCTGGGGCTTTGCTGACTCTATTTATAAATATTTTCATTCTCTTTGCAAATACACATACTAGCAGTCTTACTGTTGTTCAGCAGCGTTTCCAGCAAGGGATTTCAGGGTGCTTCCCACCTACCTGGAACTGGCTTGATCCATTAGCCTGTCAGTAGCTATAAGTTAACCCAGTAAAAGAGGTAAAATCATTTGGTCCATAATTTTCTTCTCACTGTGTGCTCCTAGAACATCTTCACAGCTGGCACAGTTATGAAGCAGATACCATGTGAGAAGAGCTAGGCTAGATACCCACTGTTGTAGGATAATCATAGTGTTGGAGTATGACACGATTTTTTTTGCAATGTTCCACTTCTTCCATGAGTGCTTGTAGGCTGGACATTTTTCCTTCTTGCTTTCCATTGGACCCTGACATTTGCATTTTCCATTAGCCTGTCTGCCTGGCTTCCTCTTTCACTTTAACTAGAATAGACAGTGCTGTTCTCTGTCATTACTGTGACCCTTTCTCAGACAGTTCATTTGCTCCTAACTCTTTGGATTAATTACTTGATATCTCCCTGTGTTCTTTTACATAAGTTGCAATGAAGGCAAAACAGGTAGTGAGAAATGATAGTGGTGACTGGACATGAGACAACATCTCACTCCTATCTTCCAATACAAGCTCAGTACCAACATTCATGGTTTTGTAAAATTTTTAATCTAGAAAACCAACATTCCTGGAGGTCTGAGATCTACCCATCCAGTTGCCTTAATGTACTTAAAATGCTAGGTGATGCAGTGAGCCTGCTTAGAAATATCACACTCTTTCATGTACCACAAAAAATACAAATCTGCCCCATGATGATGGATGAGGTTCAATGTAAGTAAATACGAAGCCATTCTTAAGGAGAAAAAAAAAAAGCAGTTCTTGTGCACTCACAGCCTAAATCTCCAGTATATCTCTGCCATGAATAGTTTGTGTTGTTTTGAGCCCCTGCTCTCTAAAAGGTTATAGAAAAACTGAAAAAGATTCAGATAAATGTGACAGAGGTGGTCAAGTGTAAGGAGTAATGTTGTATAAGCAGTGAAGCTGGAAGATTCAAAGCAAAGAGAAGAAAATATTTCCTTACACAACAAGTCTGGAAACTGTGCAAACTTTCTGCTGCAGGATGCTGTGAATGGCAAAACCCCATCTTGGCTCAAAGAGAGATAAATGAATTAAAGAGCTGTCCACCAAGATCCATTGAATGCGAATTATTTTCTGTCTGTATGTCCATGAGCAGCAAACTGTCTATGGAAGTTTGCACTCTTAGAGACAAGTTACAGAACTGGGTGGGAGTTTGCTCTGATTCGTGACAGCCACTCTTACCGTTATGTTAGAGTCTGCATTTCCCCATAAAATGATAGCTAGCCAGCAGCTATCCATTCCAGATAAAAATGCAAAACCATATTTGAGTCCCTTCTCTTTGAATCTGGCAGATGGACCAGGCTCTTCCATTGTGCCTAGAGTCATGAACAGCAGAACACATACTCAATCTACTGCCCAGACTCCACTCTAAATGAATTTGGTTATTTGCCAACCAGGAACAAAAAGATATTTTGAATTTTTTTAGTGTTGTTGCAAAGGGAATGATGCCTTGAAATGCTGGGTACGTGTCACTTCCTGATGCATTCTGTAACAATCTCTCCTGTGAAATGTGTTTTTTTTTTTTTTTTTTTTTTTTTTTTCCCAAGTTCAGATGAGAGAAGGACACTGTGCCTTGTCATCTTAATTTCACTTTCTGCTTATAGAAACTGCTTTTAAAGAGGTAGGTGGCTGCTTTGGTCGACTATTCTGCGAGTATTAGGATGGGCTCTGGGACACAAAATATAGCAGAAGGTTAAGCAGTTTCTATACATTTGGATGACTCTTAGTTTGGCAAGGTCATCCTGCACCTGGAAAGGCAGGTAGTAAAATAGCAACCTGTTTTTCTACGTAACATATGGTATCTAACCCCATTGGAGGCTCGTGCTTGGCAAGCAGAAACACTGCAAATTTGATTTAGGCACATATTCAATAGTAGTCATATGGTTTCCACACGCTATGCTTTGGAGACAGGCCAGTGTGCACAAGCATGGGGATATATAATACCAGTAGTATGGAATTCTATTCCTCTTTTCAGTTTTCACTAAAAATTAGGTGTCTTTGTTAGGGAACACAAACCATTCCTTCTGACAAAATAAACCCAAACCTCTGGCCCTCCATTCATCTTCCTTGCATGCATAAAACACATTATGAGGTCTAAAGGATCAGAAAAAGGACAGAAAAATGCAGTCATACACTGTCTTCTTTATTCATGTTTAGTTCAGTTCATAATTCACTTCATTATTTATTTCAATAAATGTTATCTGAAGTTCAGAGGTATGTAGCAGTCCTAAAACAATGGCAGCTGTAAGGAGTTGGCATCTTTGAAAATAAGCCACATTACACATCGGTGTTTGAGGTTTTTTACCTCAGCTTACCTGCCTAAAAAGAGTAAAATGGTATCTGCCACTTGATGTGGCTGGTGCACTGTGGGATTAAACTGGTGACTGGAAAAATGTTTTAAGTTCCCATCTGAAAGACAGTATGTATTTGTGAGGTGTTACTGTGTTTAAACTATGAGTAATAACATGCAAGTTCAACCTCACTGCACTATGTGGTGCAGTGTGTTAAAGCAGTGTGTTAACCTTTTAGGTGGAATTGAAGTTTCAGTTCAGGATGGATTAGTGATCTCTCGAAATGCATTAATATATTCAAACATGACCAGATTGATGGATCTGTTTAGTCAAGAGACAAGCTGCCATGGTGTCATTGTCACAGGGAGCAGGAAAGCAAGGAGACTGTGTAAGGGCTAGAGTTGAGACTGCAATTACAGCTACTGTCAAACAATTCAACAGCTCAGCAGTTCTTCCCCCTGCTCATCTGTTTGAAGGCAAATGATTACCTAAGATAGCAATTGGACTATTCAGGCAAAGCTGTATTTCATGCTACTTTGTGTGTACCTTCCTGCCAAGAAATTCCAAAAAGAACATACTTATTTTCCATTCTCAGATTTGGAGTTTCATCCATTTTGTTACTGGACTTGAAACTGGGACTCTCCACTGGGTTGAAACGAGCGTTGCTAATAAGCTAGCCAAGATTTTATCACAAACATCATGAAGAATAGTTGAGAGTTATTTGGCACATGACAATTTCTGTGAATTCATACATGGAAAACTATGAGTGTATTTGGGAACTGTGGCTCTGGACACACTATGAAACTCTTCTACTGAACTCAGACAGAAATATCAATATTCAGGAACAATTGTTCACGTAGCTAACTGGCATGGAGGCTGGCATGAGGCCTCAAGGTATTAAGTATTTGTCTGTTCTCTGTTGAGATTTCAGACTTAGTCCTTCCACCACCTAAGCAGAGTATTTGTTACCATGCTTCCTTGAGGTAATATCCTCGTTGCCGTGCTGCTGAGGTTAACCAAAAGTAAAACTTATATTTGGGATTATGCGGTAAGATTGTTATATTACACTTGGGAACTGGCATAGAAACTTGATTTACAGTGCTGGCCTGGTTATTTCTTGGCCTTGGCGTCATTTGACCTTACATCCCCATAGTGTTTACCACAAGTTGGCCCCTATGATATGAGAAGAAAAAAAAAGAAAATTCTAGAGAGACTCTGAAATTTGCATTCTTTGATTCTTTAAATTAGAAAGAGAGAAGACATGAAGAAGGATGACTTCTTGTGTTCAGGACAGCCTGCTGGTGAGAACTCCACTCCAGCTTTAGACTCTTCCCAACACAGTGATGAGACTACCACTGGCAAACATGGTAGCTCTGAACATGTCACTGCAGGGCAGCAAGGTGAGTGGGTGCTCCTAGACCTGCTACTGCGTCCTGTTATATTAGCTGACTTGTAAAAGAACAAGGTGTCCAATTGCTGTGCAATCCCCAAGGCCCAAGAGGAGGGGCAGGAAGGAATGGTCTGGCTTTCTGAGAGCTGTAAGCTCCAGGGAGTAATTGTGTCTTCCTTGGTTCATGTGATAAGGAAATTCTCCTCAAAAGACAAATCTGTGCCTTTTCACATACACATTATATTGATTCTGATTTACCTAGACTACAGGTTCTGGAGGTTGGAGGCAAAACTCTTTCCATAGCACTGAAGACTAACTCCTTGACACGCTCCTCTCTCGGGTTACTTAGTGTCTAAAAGGTGACAGAACAGGTCTGTTTGTGAATGATCATTGTTAAATATGCTGTGCAGAAATTCGCATCTGGAACAAGGCATTTCAGCATCTCCCTCCCCTGGAGAGCCAAGAAGTCAGAGTAGCGCATATGTGTGTGAAAAATGAAGGCACATAGCAGTGGCACGAGATGAGAAAGGGATCTTCCACAGTTACACTCGCCAACAAGAATGACACTGACATTTGGCACTTCTCTGATGCCTTTCAGCTGAGTATACTAAAGAACTGCGCAAGGATAAAGCCTCTCAGCAAGAGCTATGCTGAGAAAAGCAAACTAGATGGCAGGTGAAAGTCACAAAGATAACCCTTCCTAAGCATTCCAGGTTGGGGTGTGGGTGCCTGTATCACAGGCCTGGAAGTTTTCTTCTAGTGCATTTAATTCCAAGTTTGAAGTAGCCCCGCTATTTTGTTCACTGATTAGGAAATAAAAGCCTAACAACAGAGATTATATACAGATAAAACATTGGAAATAATTTAGCATATATGTCTCTCACTACACAGACTGTGCACTTTAGCATATATGTCTCTCACTACACAGACTGTGCACAAACAAGAAACTGCCTTTCTCTCCCTCTTTCTCTCTTCCTTCTTTTTCTTCTCTCTCTTCCATCCTTCCCCAAATACATGCAAGCATGCTTACAATGGGTAATACTGCAAATTGTACAAGTACTGTTGAAGTACAAACCTTAATGATTTTTGCTTCTCAGAATATCCTTCTGTATACTGCGATCTTTCTACTTTGAATGTAAATATGAGTACAGATCATTTGCTGAGAGAAAGCAGGTAGCATTTGAAAATCAGAACGAGGGAATTCCAGCTTTCCTTTGCTACATGCCCTGTGACAGTACGCTGCTCCTGTATATATAACAGAGCTGACCATGTATTCAGAGGCACCTTTCTGCACAAACTAAGTGCTACAAAAGCACTTTGCACTTGTTCTTCATATACTATGCTTGGCAATTTTGAGTATAAGCTGCAAATCAGTCAGCAGTGTTAGCTTCAGGAGCATGTACTGCACCACTGCGCAAGTAGGGCTGGCACGTGAAGCCACCTCTCAGGGGACTGAAGGAACAGCCGCAAGCTGCCATTTGCTCTTCTTGCCACAAGACTACTGTCTGCTTAAATATGTAGAGAAAATCTCCATTTCCTTGTGTTCTTATGCCAGTACAACTTCAACATGATGGAGTATCTTGAAGAACATCAAGTTACTTTTTGAACTGGAATTTATGGAAGATTTCTTATTCCTAAGGAAATGAATAGCATTATTTCAAATGCTGTAAAAAAAATGTTCCTGCAAACAAATCTAAACCACTTTCATCACCTTAAGGACCTGAAGTCACTTCTCTCCACCCCTCCCCCTGCAAAGACTACTGATACCTGTGGGCAGGACTGTAGTTAGCTGTAACGGGGCATGAAGAGTCTGCACAGGCACACGGGGTAGCTGTGTCCTTAAGGCACACTTTACTTAGGAAGCTTCTTTGTGAGCTTGCTCAGTCATTTCATATCATACCTGCGCTGAGACCACTGCATTTCAGGCTTTACTCTGGTGGAAACTGGGAAATGATGTTGAGGCTTTGTGCAATGCTGGCACCTCAGCAGGCTGCCCAGGGCCCTGTAGAGAATCAGAAGACAGACAGGAGACTGAAAACAGTGGTCTTAAAGTAGTCGCCAGAACCACCTCTTTTACTCAGAATAGTTTAATAATTCTCCCCTCAGTACCACCTACACAGCATTTAGAAGATTTAGAATGGCTTTCATAAGCTTTGGATAACCTTGCCGGGGAACTCACCCCGGATTCAATGTCTTTGTAAGTAGATGCTGAGAAACTATGCGTTAGTTGTCCACTCTGCTAGTCTTTGTATATATTTCCTGCCATTCTTGATAGCAAAAACGTTATTTACACCACTTCCCAGAACAGCTGTCATCATATCAAGAATATTTTTGCTGCCTTCTCCAGATGCTCCCTTTGAGCAATACTTTTCTTGTATTTCCTCTTGTAATGACCACTGAATTCCTCTGTTTCCCAGATCCAGCTTTGTTCTGTTTTAGCAAGGCAAATATTTATGTTCTTAATTTCCTTCTGCAAGTAGTGCTACATGCCCTTAGACTTCTATGGTGGCAATATTGCCTAATGTTTATAAAACTCATTTTCACCTGCTCTCTAATGTATCCAATTCCAAGCATATTCACAAGCATATTCTAATTGTACATCCAGATTTTCCCTGTTGTCCAACAACTCTCATTTTTAGTGCCTAGCTGAAGGCTTCAGTTCTTCACTTTTTGTGGCATCACCACTGCACATAAGTGGCAGTGATGTGAAATCTGTACTGATACAGAGGGACTGCAGAAAGGCAGTATCAGAAGCCAGACTTCCCCGAGCTTTTATAGGAGCACAATTTAATTAAGGTGAGTTAAAGGTGCTGGGCAATGAAGCTCTCAGTTCTGGCTTGAATTTTATCTACAGCGATTAGGGAAACATTTCATTTGAGCTATTTTGGCATAAGAGGCACTTGCTAAAGCTAAATGAATCTCTTATCCCCATATAGCCCCACTCTGGCTGTGAATCTGCTCTGACCAGCTGCTTGTACTTATTGCCATGCAGCCTGCCCTATTTATGCTTCATTGTGTTCTGTTCTGCATAGATTATTTATCTTTCATGTTGCTGACGTTTTTTTCTTCAAAGACATCATTAATATATTGTTACCTGACATAAACACACTCATGAAAACCCCAAGAAAGTATGCAAACACAGTTGCTCCAATGACAAAGCCCCATATTAAAAAGAAAGCAGCTTTATTTTATTGGAAGATATGGAAGGATGTAATGTAGCAGATTAGGTAGTGACACATGAAACAAATGGGCTAATTAATAGCTCATCATTCAAGAGGGAGAGTGTCAGCAGACATAGTTCTTTTCTTTGGCTTTTATTAATGAATTTGCTGGTAGCACCCACAGAAACGTCTTGAGGATTGATATCAAAAGGAGACAACTAGATTAATGCAGATGAAATGCTATGTGCTTCAGAGGAGTGTAATGCATTCCTCTGTACTTCTTATGTATCACAGTATGAAACTCACTCCTTAATTTGCATGAACTCCGTGCAAGGTTCTTGGTCTTTCTCAAAAAATATTAAGACCTCAGTGCTTCAATAACTTTTTCTTTTCTTTTCTTTTCTTTTCTTTTCTTTTCTTTTCTTTTCTTTTCTTTTCTTTTCTTTTCTTTTCTTTTCTTTTCTTTTCTTTTC
>NW_024962252.1:77732398-77767110 GCF_019238085.1 Lagopus leucura | reverse complement strand
TCTTTTCTTTTCTTTTCTTTTCTTTTCTTTTCTTTTCTTTTCTTTTCAATGAAGGGCTCAGGGTCATTCCTTTGGTATCAGTGTCTCAGTGTGTCACCCTCTAATTCTCACTCTGAATAATGCTGCCCAGAGTGAGAAGAGAAGCCTGCTCATGGGCCTCACCTTCTCCTTCACCTTGTACTTGTTCCTTGCAAAGGCTCTGTTTTGACCCTCCAAAAAAATGGAGGAGATTGTTGTCCTCTCTCCCAAGCAGCTGTGATCATGTCCAAGCATTCATTATCCCTGGTAAGATTTTAGGACTCTTTCTTTCTACCTAATTTCTGTTACCATTGCTATATCTCTTCCTACTTATGGCTGTGGAAAGGAGACTAGCTAAGCAAAGTCCGGCCAGGGTGAAAGACAGTCACTTACCAACAGGACTGTGAAATTCCATCAGGATTGTATCCAGCCCTCATTATATTTTAAGGATAAGTGTGTTCTGAATTCTACTTAGCTTCCTTTAAAAATAAAGCCAAAACCAATGAGGTATAAGTATATCCCACCACAATTAATTTATGTATCTAACCCTGACCAGGACAAGTAGGATGCACAGTAATTAAGAGAGAGAGAATTTATTCAGTTTTCTGGAGCTAAACATGCAGATTCGATTTCTCATTTGAAATTAAATGTGATTTGGTGCATAAGCATGTTTAGAAATCTTTTTGGGAACACATTCTAGAGACCATACAGGTATCTAATTCCAGCTAAAGTCAATGGAGCAGAGCAGCAGTTTGAAGATCTGAAACTTAGGAGGATTTTCAAAAGTGCCCAAAGTACGAATTTCCTATTGCAGAATACTTTTTAGCTGAGCTCCATCGAACAGAATTAATTCTTTGCTGTCTATTGCTATGAAACACAAGGATCAATTCATTTGACACGGGCTGCACACGTCTATTAAACTTCCTCTCAGGTTTTTTCTTCAACTGGTTCAATAGGTGTCTAACTTAGTGCTTACAAGACCTGAGCATGTCTGCAACTGTTTATGAAGACACTGATGGAGCTGAGAGGGACCTATTAGAAGTTTTTCCAGACTTTACTGTTCCACTTCAAAAGCTAATAGCAGTGTCAGTCATGAGGTTATCCAGGATCCGTTTTTATTTTTTTAAAAAGCTGAAGGAATATAGCCAGCAGTGAACTCAGAAAACCTATTTCTGACACAAATATCAGCACAGGGAGATGAAAACTAGCTCAACATCAGACTTAAAAAAAAGAACATGACTTAACAAGAATACATTCTTATTAGCAACCAGTTGTCTGTCCTACAGAAAGCAGAGCATGCTAATATACGTAACTATAAAGACAGACTCCAAAATATTTAAGTTCTCGAGCAGAGGTGTTGACAGTTAAATTGAACTTCTGGCAGGCATTTCCAGTATGTAAGGGAGCAAACAGCAACTCTACAGCTTTCAAAACATTTACCAAAGATAATAATTACAAAGCCACATAGTTTCAGAATGACTTTCATTTGTCAGGACAGCTAACAGCAGTGAGGAGCAAAGCCAAGAGAAAAGCCAAATGCTTACAGGAAAATACTGACAAATCACTTGATATAAAGTCAAGCTGCACAGTATTACAGGAGAACACAGGACCTGCCATCTAATTTCAGCAGCTCCACACTTAATCTGTCATGGTGACCTGATGTGGGAAGAACCAGGCTACGGTGAGATTGTACCAAGGAGCGTGGTACAGTCTTGGGGCAAGATTTCCAGCTGGCATTATCTCTTTACCCTATCATCCTTTCCTAAGCCTGAGTGGATATGGATGGGATTGCAACATCGTCCCAGGCAACAAACTCAAAACATGTGGGTCTCAGTGCCAGGGAAAAAAAAGAAAGAGGCAGAGGGTATCTACAGTAGAACAATGGGAATAACCACCCATATGGGAACGAAAGTGTCTGAGATTTCATCCTCTTCTTCTTGATGGGAGCAGTGAAGTGTACTGACCAGTGGGTTTGCCTTGGCAAACCATCCCATTTCTCCTGCTGCCTTCCCTCCTGCTCCCTCTGGCCCTTCCTCTGGCCTTGTTCCTTTTATTCCGCAGCAAAAGTGACTGCTGGCAACTAGCTATCCAGAGCCAGTGCACTACTTATCTAGCCTTTTATCTAGATCTCACTATGGCCATTGGAGCCTGCTGGAATTAGCATGGGATCAACAAGACATCTCACTTCGCAGACATGTTTGCTAAAGCTGAGCTCATAATACTAGCTCTGGGCTGTGCAAATTTGATATGCCTTTTCACTCATAAATGTTTTATAAAAAGCCATCACTTATCGTCCCTATTAATTTCTGTGCAAAATAAACATTATATCTAAATGGAGAAGGAGATGGATAAACTGATTTAGGTTAAATAACCCCTAGCAAACTTGTTTCAGGTACAATTTATGTTGTCTGTTGAATTTTTCTTTTTTCTTTTTATCTCTGTTAAACGTAGAGCAGTCTTAGTGCTCTTCTGCTTTCTGTCCTGGAACAGGTCCAGAAATAGTAAAACACCACAGAAGAGGCTGTTCTCAGCGGAGGTCTGGGAGTACAGAATCAGGAAAGAAAGAAATTTTATGAGTAAATCTGTTCATATTTATTTTGTGCTCTGATTATGCAGATTAAGAATGTTTCAATAAGTTTGTGTTATTTGCAGCGCAGAAAGAAGAAAGCCAGGATGTAGGTTCCCTGGACATAGGCTACCCTCAAGATCTTATCCTTGAGCATAACTCATAGCTACAACAGCTGCCACCAACTGCAGTAGCTGCTGAACTAGGGAGACTAAATGTTGAACATTATAATAGCAAAGGATATTATATGTGTGTTGTCCAAAATGCAGTTCAGTAAAGAGCGTGTAAGATTTTTCCAGTCTTGCATCCAGGTCAGTGATTTGCTCTAGCGTACCTTGGCATGAAGGATGTTGACGTGTTACTGCAGTACTTCCCCTTCTCTACATTAGTAGGTTAAAAGGAATATTATGCCATTTAATTTCCATACTTCTATTCCTTTATAGTAGTTCTAGAAGTGTACAGTACAGATAGATGATGTCAGGGTCGTTCTGGAGTTTGAGGTAGAAACTGTTCTGGTGTTAGTCCTTACGAAAAGAAAAAAAGTTTCGGCTTGCAGAAAATACCCAGCCTCAATGCAAGTGTAAATGAAGTTGAAGATTTGGTTCATTGAACAGATGCCAAGGAACATAAGTCAATCACAGTTCTGTTAACTCAGCTTTTCTGTGCTGAAACAGAATTATTTACTGTGGTGTTCCGTGGGTGCAGTCTGTACTTCTGCTGTTGCAGGGCACTTCCTATGAAATGCCACTGTAAGTATATGTTGGCAGATAATAAAAAAAAGCATGGAATATGGTCAGATTAACTGACTCAGAATAGTTCCTAAATCCAAACTATCTCCCAAGATATTGCCATTCAGAAGTCCTATGTTTCTGAAGGGTTTTCTAAAACTAATTTTATCCACAGAAGGCCAGAGTTATAAAGCCAGACGTGTAATGAATTTGAAAACGAAGATGAAGACAGAGAGATAATAAATGGGAGTAGGGGCAGAAAAAAAAATGTGGAAGAAGAAGAAAAAGAAGTTGAAGACAAAAAAGGAAATGCAATTCTCCCTTAACTGTGGACTCCTGGACATGAATGGAGGCCTTTGATGGGTCTTGGACTGGTCAAATATGATGCTGACAATATTGAAATTTTCTGAAAAAGCATTCAGTTGTGATGGGGACTTGAGGAGATTATCTTTCCTATCATACAAATCTGTCCTTTCAGATATATTAAATTGCTTTTAGCAGCAAAGAAAGGTAATCTTCATTAACAGCATTAGGAAAATTAGTATTTTCCTGTAGCATAGAGTTGGCTAGATGAATTTGCAACGACAAAAGTCCACAGAGGCTGTCTCAAAGGCTAGAACACTTTTTTTGCTACACTAAGTATTTCTTCTTTTCATTTTTTGTAGACCCTTTGCAAATGTAGGGGAGCATATCTCCAGAGATATGGAGATGCTGGGTCTGCACACACACACAAGAAAATCTATCCTTGGCATAGCATTGAAAGATACATTTCAGATACTATACTAAGCCTAATTGTCCATGCTCTCATATTGTTTCTGTTTGCTCTTGTGATGAGTACTCATCTCCTTAAATAACCTCAGCAAGCTCTTGTCATTGTTGCTATCTCTCTTCATTCACCCAGCACTGAATGATCAATCATCACCCAGCCTCAGTCACAGAGACTCTGTGGCTTTCCCTCTCACACATGGAAATGATGAGTTTTAGGGCAGACATGAACACTGTGGGCTTTGATACCTCTTGCCAACAAAATGACCATCCAAGCAACTTTTACACAGCCAGTGTCCAATGAGTGAAATGTACCCTGTATACGTGCTGATGGGACTGGTGTCAGATAAGCTCTACAGGGCACATTCCATCAGCATCTGAGCTCCCTTTCACGAGTTTACTGTCTGTGTGACTGATTGGTCTGATATTAAGGCAGCTTTGGAGCCGCCCTTAGGACATCCCCTGGACTTGGTGATGCTTCTCTTCTAATTATTTCTGGAGAATTACACAGATGGATTGTACAGACATAATTAGACTTACCATAGATTCAAGGAGTATTTACATGTTGCATGAGTTCAGAGGGCTGTACATATGGCGGGCTCTTAGGACTGGTATAAACAAGCTCACATGATGACCATAGTATATGACATAAGAATTCTATTTGTTGTCCCACATCACTGTATTTGCTTTTCCCCTTCCTCTCTTAATTCTCACATCACCCTAGGGTCTTCATACATGCATGCTGTGATAGATTCTCTTTTTAACTTCATATCATTATGACATTAGGATTGGGAATCCACAGGCTCACACAGAAATAATTGATGCCATTTGCATCTCACATTCCAACAGATTTATAACAGGATCTCTGTAGACTTGCACTGAAATTGTTTTCCCGCTAAAGTCTTACAACACAGCAGCAATATAATGACATTTTAATGGGATCCCTATAGACTTCCTATGAAATTGTCAAGAGAAAATAGTGATGTTAATTGAATTGGGAGTTAACATTGTTAAAGTAAAATGTGAAAAGTAATTGCTATGCAAGAAGAAACATGCAAATTTAGGTGCTGATCCTGTGAAGATGGATACATGTGAGTAATTTTGCTCATAGAAGCAATACTCTTGGAATCTACATCTCTAGGGATCAAAGTTAGGACTTAGAAGAAACTAATTCATTTTTTCTTCTGCTTTCATATATAAAGTAGCTAACACAAATGCATCAAAGATTTGTGTCTGAGTTGTGACATTTCCTACACACTTCTGTGCAGATGTTAAGCAGAAATTACCTGAAAATCTTGGCATTTGACATCATATATCTCTTAACTCTACATAAATATAGTAACAGTTTCTTAGCCAGTAAAGCCCTTGGGTAAAACCTGAGGCTGCAGGGAATTCTGTCTCTGGCTTCAACAGAGCTAGCATGCCATTCCCAGCAACACCTTCAGAGGGATCCCAGGCACTATGCTTAAACACACACCTGTTTTGGATGCTAAGCCTACAGATAAGTCTGTTCTTTTTAATCTTTGTGTTTTCTGAGACATAAGAATGTGTCTGAGTGAAGGTTTTCTCATTTGTTTCTGGTGTGATGAGAAACACTGCAATTCTCATGCCAACATGTGAGTGTCAGACTTTGGAGTTCAACTATTTCACATTTCAAGAGATTGCTGCAGAGGGCAATTCCACCTGACCATGGGAAACAGGATGAATGTCCTAACATTCCTGCTTCTCCTATAACATTATGTGTAAGCATTACAGTAATATCTATTGACTGTTTTTAAATTGGTCAGAACAGAGCCAAAACATGGCAAAATCAGAATTCCACCTCATCAGAAGGACCAAAAATTGTAACATGCAACATACTCAGGTCTCTCTGGAAATAATCTGTATTTTACTGGGGATATTTCTGGGAGGACTTCCTTAAAAGTACAGATGCACGTCAAGAGGATGTAAGAAGATTGATAGTGAAAACAAACAGTTAGTAATGATAAATTATTCCCTTTCTCTTCAGAGAATCCTAGAGTCGTTGATCTGTTATGGAATCCATGCCAATTTACTCTCTGATGAACTAAAGGCTGAAGAGTAGTAGCAACCTGATAGGTGGTCTGATAACTCAGGAGATTAGTACAGGCTGCTGGATGAACACTAGAACAGTGGTTTGATCCTGTCTTCATGGAAATCAGCTCAGACCTTTCAATAACAACTTCATGTCAAATAAAACCCAAACTAGGAACTGAGTTATTAGGAAAAACATGCAGAGAGAACAAAATACATTATATCTGGGTTTGAAGTCATTATTCACCTGCATCTCAAATATTGCATGCATATCTGACAATTTCTGATACCAAAGAATGAACGTAGTTTAGATAAAAAAGGCAGAGAGAGGGTAAAAATCTAATGAGATATGGCTTCTGTTTAAGTATAACCTGAAAAGACTTGGGTTTGTAATAAGGACTATAAAACTGTGGAAGTCATGGTGAAGATGAAAACTGTTATGCATTCATCACTTCTAACATCACAAGGGCATGAAGACACCCAGTAAAAATTCGCCAAATATAAAACCAAATGAAGTCCTTTTTTTCCCCCCACAACACATGTCCAACCTATTTGCTGAAAAATGCAGTAGATGACAAAACCACAAAGGGAGTCTAAAAAAGATTATATGTCCGCAGGGAAGATAGGTACAGTGGGATCTTTCAAAAATGATGGTCCAGATGCCACACTGAGCTCTCAAATTCTGTTATCCAGAGGTGAGTAGATGCACAGAGGAGAGCAACAACATACACCTACATTAACTTCTACACTTCTAAGAATTCATCTTAACATCTCCCAGCATAGGGAGTTCATTGTCTGAGGTCTTAACTATGTGAATTTGGCTGTGGTGGGACTGAGTGCAGCTGTTCTCAAGTCACACAGAGTGTTAGTTAACTGAAATAAGTCATCAGTCTCTCAGCACTGGAAAAGTTGTCTCCCTTTCTAACAAACTCTCCAAGTAGCACCTCTCTGCCTGTCAATTCTGAGCAATGAAGACTTCAGAAAGTGCAAAGAATGACTGACACTGGGACTCTTCAGACAATCTTGGGGTACTCCAATGTGACAGAGAGATGCACCTAATGGTGATTGTTCCGTGACAAAATGAATTTCAGCAGGTTTATTCAGTCTGTTGCTGTTCCTTACAATTCAAGTGCACAGTGCCAGCACTTAACTAATGGATTCTAAAGTGTCATTTTACTTTTTCAAAATCGTATAATACTATTTAGAAAAACTGTTTTCCTTCTGGCTTCTCTTTACAGCTAGGGAAAAAACCAGACAGTGAAGCCAGCCATATCTCCCCTCAGACTGCTCCCCAAATGCCTAGAGATGAGCAGATCTGACTAACTCAGCTGGGCTTGACCTCCTGGCCAAGGATATCTATTTGTTATAGGGTGTGATTGTCAAGTTACTTATTCCAGTGTCTCCACTTCTGCAGTGCAGAATCCCTGGGTGGTCCATGAGGCCATCGTGAGTGCTCTGCACCTGGGGCTGCAGAAAATATTAAGAAGTAAATTGTACACATGACTGGCTTGGTGGACTGTGACCAGTTGGTCCGAAGTTGTGGGAACCACCAAGCTAGCTGTAATCCTTCAGGGGCCAGAGTCCATTCTCATGTATTCAGAGAGAGACCCATAATTACTTCAGCTGAAACCAGATCAGGCACCAGAGCTGGACAAGGGACAAAACATTAGGTTGTTTCATTTCATTCTGACCTCTTTTTATGGCAATAACTGCTAAAAGGAAAACAAATGTTCATAGGAATCTGCTTTGTTCTGCCTTTACATGTGGAGCACACAAGGGGCCTTTTCATGCAGAAAAATGCATAAATCACTCCTCTACTTTTACTTATGGGAATGCAGCATTTTCATTTTAGAGTAATACGGCCAGTAACGAGATGCACAGACATCCAGCATAGAAGAGCAGGGATTTCAGGGGAAAAAATAAAAAGGGAGATGATTTAGATATTAGCCAAAATGAAGCAGGAACCTCATGAGGAAATGTGATTATAGGAATTATGCAGAGAAAGCATTTCATTTATAAACATACAGGCCAGACTCTAAGCAGCTATAAATAGATGCAGTTCTATTCTCTTTCAAGGATATACTACAAGAAGTCAGTTCCAGAATCACCATGGGATCATTTAATTACAGGCTGCTTCTCTACTCTTCTTCCTCTTTTTTTTTTTTTTTTTTTTTTTTTTTTAAATTTCTTTGCATTATCATGAAAACATATTCAACAGAAAAAAATATATATTTTTTTTCTACAGAGTCATTTTCTGTTGGATCAGCGAACTATCAGAAGCACTATGTGATGCAAAACCACTAACACAGATGCAGGGAGGTAGGTGAAACACTTAGCAAGGGTGAGAGAAAAGGTGGAAAGAACCCACAGCTAAGATGATAATATAACAGCCTCCTACTGTTAAACAACAAAAGACACAGTATTTTGGCTATTTTGGCCCAAACAAGAAAAGTGACACAGCACATAAACCAAATGATCTAAGGTACAAAGTAACTTGGTAATCTCACGTTATTTCTGCATTATGCCATCATCAGTGTATAATCAATAGATATCAAGAAGTTATAACCACAATATAATCAAGAGAGTTAGGCAAAGTAGACAATGATAACAAAAAGGAGAAAAAGTGAAAGAGCTTACCCTTCAGCTGGGCTCACCACAAAACACCAAGAGAGGTGATCTCCAGAAGAGATCCTTCCCCACTGGTAGCCAGCTCTCAAATAGGTCTAGGAGGGCTGGAGCCTGGCTCCACCCCTTCCGGCAGCACAGGTGAATTGCCTTCAGCTGTGCTCCTCTGGCTGACTCATGGCTCGCCTCAGGTGATCAATCAGAGGTTCAGGCCGTGACTCAGCAGTTCCCATACAATCAGCTACATTATGTTTTGTAGTATTGCAGCGCATGTCACCAGAGCAAATGTTTCTATATGTGATTTGTACTTCTAAGTCTTAGAAAGCAGTTTTATAAGACTTTTGGTTGATGAAAATATATAGCTTATTTCAACAGAAGTTAGCTGTGGTTACTTACAGTTGCAGTTGGGTATTTCTCAAAATTATGAATGCAATGCCAATATACTAGAAGGACAACTTTTGATGTAAGTTTTCAATTTTAATTTTCTTTTTAAAAAATATGATTAGACAGTGAGAAATAACATGCATTGTGAAGCTGTAGAAAAAATACCTTTGAGACCAGCTCATGTTTCACTAAACAGTTGCAAGAAATGCTAAACTCATTAGAAATTGTTCTAGCTTCACTATCATATGAGAAGGCCAAAAATTGCTAATTTATGGTAGCCCACACCCACCACAGTTGTTCCCCAGTACATTTTGGTCTGTGGTTTATAGCCACTGACTATTTATTGTAAACCATTCCAGAATTAATTGTAGTTTGTTCCACATTTGTAACTCATCTAAACGATATGGTTCATGCCTGCGATAAGGATATTAAAAGCTACTGTGCTGTTAATGGTTAGCAACAAAAATGCAATCATGGCATCTCACCAGAGGATTTAAATAAGTGTGTTACAAATTAATATTGCTTTTTTCTTTCTTTTTTTTTTTTTTTTTTTTTTTTTTCCATAGGAAGGTACTTTTCCCTCATTAAGGCTTGTAGGGTACATTGGATACAAAAATAAGAGAAACATAAAGAAAGAATGGCAGATTGATCATGTGTGGTAAACTACTTATAAGATTGAAATTTTTATACTGATATTTTCATCACAGAAACTGACTGGGGAAAGTCTCCAGGTATTTTTGTACACATACTTGCTCCAAAGGGTTAAGCATCTAGGTCCTGCCTGTTCTACACTGTCTCACTAGCTACTGGTGAGTCTCAGTCGCAGTTTTATGCTTTCAGATACTGTACAGTTAAGACTCACGAAACAGCTATGCCAGACATTTATGTTTTTTCTCTGCCAGAGACCTGAAGTGCTACTTTGACGACTTCCCTTAGGCAAACTGTTACCCTTATTTCCTCAAGTGGAAGAATCTATTCACTGTATCTGTTCTGTAAACATTCTGGCTGTTCCTTGAATTGCCTAGCTCTCCCAGATGTAGTAAAACATCCCTGACGAAAAATTTTGTGTAATTAGTGTGTACAGATATCCTTTGGAGAAGATATTAAGAGAGCTATCCAGACTTCCCCAGAAGATCTGATATAAAAATAGCTAGGGTGCAGAGCAATATAGATTCACTTCTGTGCTCTATCTTGGAGTGTTGTGAAAAAGATCTGCGTATGGAAACATAGATGGTGTCCTTGCCCATGCCTTTGAGTCTCTCAATCAGCTGTTTTCCTTCAGGGTCTATAATATGCTCTATACAATATCTATGCAGTCCCACAATATCTAAATTCCATACTGCTTTTGAGTCTCAGCTTTGTATCCATATAATTGCTGCATGGAGCATGCACTCAGGTGTTTTCAAAGTCTGTCCCCTAGACAGGTACAAGTGGGTTGTCTTTGGGGAACACTGATTTTCTTTGTCAATCCATTGTCTATTGCATAACATTTCCGAGAGGTCTTGGAGATGACCAATCTGCCTTAAGTATGCAGAGATAATCCATGCTGTAAATTAGGTTATGTTTATCTAATGTTTAGGGGAGAACAGGGTACTACTTCCAGGAGAAAGATTATAAGTTACGTATGATAGTATAAGCTAGTAGCTCACAAGCCCTAATTTCTCTAAGCCCTAAGAATAAACCATGTAGATGGGCTAATAATCTGATCAGAAGCCCTGCCTGAAAACCACTTGGAAGATGACGTAAATATACTCAGAGTGGCTGTTGAGGAAAAAGTTCATGTTTGGCCCTAGTTGTGTTTGGAGTGGGTCATATGTGACTGTAATGAATTGACTAGAAAATGTCATAGCTTAAATGAGCCCTAAAGTAAAACAAACTCATTCCAAATGCACAGGGGAGGAGAGGAAAACATTGTTAGACAATGGATGATTTCATACAGATTCAATCTCTATTCTAAGCAGAACATGGCATCCCACCTTATAATGGCAGTCCTGAAGATTTAGAATAAGTTTAGCTTCAAATTATACTCCAAAGCTTTAATGCAAACCTGTATTTGATTCAATTACTCATGTTGTGGTAGTTAAAACATGCATCCTTCTTTATAATGGTTTGATCAAAACTGGCAGGCAAAATACAAAGAGCAATGTCAGTTAAACTCTATGGGTGGAGAGGAACATACAAAATACAAACAAGAAGGAGCAGAATGTAAGAGATTCTTGCCATCTATTGTTTAGCAGTGCTTGATGTGTAGTTCAGATGGATGCTTCATCCATGATGTGATTCTACAATAAGATTCAAACAGGAAATGCTTTATTTTAAGGCACTGTGTGTCTGCTCTTTCAGGTATAAAGCACTTTGGGAATGCATGGTTTAAATAATGAGGTATGTCACCTGCTCAAGGTAAAACTCAGTTTTTGCAACATTTTCCATTCCTAGGATAGAAAAATCACTGTGAGTACCAAAGGAACATAGCGTAGTGAGGTGAATACCATGATTTTAATACAACCTACAGAAATGTTAACTCATGAAAGTATATCCAAGGCTCAGTTTGGCAAAAAAAAAATGTAATTCAGACTTTTTTTTTTGTGACTCCTTGGTGGGATGGAAGAAAGCTGTTGTCTGGAAAATCATACACATGCATTTTCAAATTACTTTTGAACTTGTAAATTGGGGAACAATACACCCAGTGAGTTTGGAGTCAAGTGCCACAATTGAAGTAGATGTAAACCACTGTTCTCAGCAGAGTCTGGGGGTCTCTGACTCTGCACTGACACCAACTCAGGCCTCATATGCAATTAAAAATAGCACCCATACACCTTCCTGAATAAGGGAGTAAGTGCTGCAGACTTTGATATGTAGAAAATCTCTGTGCACAAATATGTACATTTATATGCCTAGATGTATGCATATGCATGTGGTTTTCTACTAGAAAAACAACCAATTGCTTTAATAAACTGCTTTCTTTCTGAGATCATAATAACTCTTTCATGCATATGTGCACACACACAAAGGGATGGAGACAACTGGATCTCTAAATAGAAACGTACACATTCTGGCTGTTTTTGGCTTTGCTTTTCTGTCCAAGCCTCCCAGGCAAATGGCAGAAAGACTCTGACTTTTTCCAAGAGAGCCTCCAGAGGCTTATTTGCCTGAGTACAGGCCTCTCACAAGGAGCACACATAGCTGAGCTACCTAAAAATCTACCCTGTGTCCTTTCTGTCAGCCTTGTTGGGTATGTGAACAAGATTTTTTTTTTTTTTTGAGGTAGGCTGAAGAGTTATGTCACATATTTAAGGAATATCAATAGTGCATGAGAAGTGTGCACAATCGTGGAAGAAAAAGGATGAAAAATGATAGGAAACACCAGCCTCAGGTTTCCTCAGCCCCAGTGAGCACTTGAACAAGGCTTCATGATGCATGTCACCTCTCCTGCCATGCCTGTAGGACACACTGCATGTCTTTATTCCTTGTGTATGCTATACTGCCTCATCTGTAATTATAAATATATGTTTACTGTCACTTCAAAGCCTTCTCTTGGCAGGGGTGTTCACTTTTCAGGGATTTTAAATCTTTGACATTCCTTCTTCAGAAACTCTGGAGGAAGGTGTGATAGCTTCCTGCTGACAGTTACTTTTGTTCAAAGGGACTGCCAGAGAAAGCCCATAGCAATGCAGTGGGGAAACTGACTTTTGCCTCTTTCATTGGACATGCATTGTCTTCTATCACATGAGACCATTTTGTATGCTTGGCTGTTATTTTACCTGCAAGATATTTAATTATGGGTACAGAAGATGGATTTTGTAAACATGAAAAGGTTAGCAATAGTTTAGTCTTTTCACCAGATAAGTCTGCTGAGCAAAATTCCTCCTGGCTGCACATGTTCATTGCAGATATATCATATATATCATGCAGTTCAGCTATGGAAGCTGGAACTTTGCTAACCCAGTTATTCTATTTTGTATCATTTTCCTGCAAATTGGCACTTTTTGGGTTTTTTTTTTAGAAGTATCCATCTGTTGGTTTATTTTATTATTATATTACAGTACCATCCAGAGGACCCAAATGGGATCATGGTTCTACATAGTAGGTGTAGCACATAGTTACCTTCTGGGAGACATAAGTCTGGGAGTGCATAACCTGAAGACGATACAACAGAAGGATTATTGGTTCTATTTTACATGTTTGCATACTGTAAAATGTTTGGTCAGATAAGAAGTGCAGACCTGCCAAATCTGTCATTTTGGATGGGACTATAATAATTTTAATGATAGCTTCCTGCTCTATCTGGTTTCCACTAGGACTCTACTGAATTTCTGGATGTCCAGCAGCCACAGAGAATTCTCAGACAAAAAGGCTGTTGTGCAGATCAGCACAATGCAGACACATTCACTTACTTCCTTTGGATGAACTGAGAGGTATGGAAATAAGAGACAGATCTGGAAGTGAACAAGGTCTGCTGAGTGTTAATCACAAGGCTATCCTGCCTCTTTACTATTCATTGGTCATAGTCACCCGAAAATGAGAAAAACATTGTCTGGCAAACTTTCATCTTCTTTGTAAGGGACTCATATTTCTGAGAGACTTTTCATCATGTAGGATTTATGAAGATATTTCTGAGAGGATGAGTTTCCAGACCTTTAGCCCTTGACCTAAAGAAAACATTTTCATAGACGTCTCATGAAAATACCATAGTGTAATGTCACTGAAGACAGCAGTAATACAAATGTGAACTCATGGCAAATTTGGACCATGATTTAGAATTACTGTAGGGAGCAGGAATCTATAAGCAATTTGAAACATCTTTACTTGGTTGAGCATTGTTCTCCAGGGAAAAAAGCAAGGCAGCAGTTGATCCTAATGGAGGTAAACTAAACCATTTGTACAAATGACCAGATCTAAGTTGCCTTATGTAGAAACAGCAGCACTTAAATATAGGCCACATTAGCTCCAGTGGGATGATCCAGTGCATTTAAATGACTCAGAGACCAAAACTACAGTTCATAGGAGTCTCTGAACGTCGATCCAGAAAGCTGGTGAGTTCAATTGGAGAAGTCAACAGCCAAACTGTGAAACAATAGATTCATGGGAGAAAATCTCTGTCAACCCTTTCTGTTTCAGGACATCAGATGCATTCATTCACCTGGGAAATAGAATGCTTTACTGAGGTTACGGGCAAAGGGGAAGTCAGTGCCAAAAAAAAAGCCTACAGCAGATAAGATGCTAGATTTTCACTTTGGGGTATATGCATATAAGGCAAAATATCCACAGGACATTACCAAGTGGAAGAGGTGTCAGTCTGCTGTCCCAGAACCTCCCTCCACTTTATCAAACATCCACAGCAGTGACACATTCCTCACAACTGTTGAAACTGGTTTGTTGCATAACCGGGAATGCAAAAGTCACAAGGCAAGGAAAGACAGTAAGAGCAAAGGTAGCCCTGCACTAGAGGCAGAACTCTCACCTGGGAGTAGTTTGCCCTTTGCTCCTGTATGTTCCTTTCCTTGCCCTTTTTCTGCTCTATTGGCATAAACAGAGCCTGACGGGGTGCTTTGGTGCACAGCACAGAGATGCCCTGAGGTGCTAAAAAGCAGGCAACTTGGACTTTGTTCTGTCCATACATCCCTGACCCAGGCTGTCAGAATCTAGTTCAAAGAATCTAGACTTGCATTTTCCTTAAGTAGTCAGAGCAATAGAAATATTTATACTGCAGCAGGGTTTAGATATTCCAGGGTTACATGTCTTAGGTTTTCTGAAATCCCTCTCATCTCCATGCTGCTGTCAATAACACTGTCACCTAATACCACCATCTTGGATTTAGACTGGCACTGAATTACAGACTCCATTTTTCTTCGTGAAATACTTCACAAATGCATGATGTAACATAGATATTAGCTCTAAGGGGACTTATCCTCCCAGTTTTAATGAAGATACAAAACTGTTGGTCGCACAATAGAAAGACTAACATGATCTATTGAAAGGGAGAGAGTGAGTACTTACCTCTGTGTGTACCCCTGTTCAGACTTTTAAGGTGTGCAGTTGCTGGACTAGAACAACTCTTCCTCTCACCCAGTGGCCGTGCTGGGCCTGGCTTGGCCCTTTGGGCTGCCAGGGCACACTGCTGACTCATGTTCAACTTGCTGCCAGCCACAACCCCAGATTCCTTTCCAGGGGGCTGCTCTCCAGCTCTCATCCCCTATTCTGTACACATATCTAGTGCTGCCCCATTCCAGATGCAGAATCTGACACTGGCTCTTCATAGACTTAATGCTGTTGGTGACTGTCCAGCCTCCCAGTTTGTCAAGATCTCTTTGCAAGGCCTCTCCATCCTTGAAGGAGTCAAAAGCTCCTCCCAGTTTAGAGTCTTACCTGCTCTTATTTGTATCTGGTGAGAACTGTAAATGTTCAGCTTTAAAATGTTTTAAAGTTTTTTCTATTAAGGGAGCAGGGGAACTCACATCTGAGGAAAAATCTCTAGGATGCTGGCAATCTGAGCTTTAGAAAAGGAGATATAAACAAATAAAATATGTTCCCATTTTTATTTTTTTTTATAGGCTATGAGACTGGTCCTGAAGAAAGCAACTGTCTGAAATTCCTACAGCCCAATGCAAAGATATGCATTTTGAGGTGTTGAATCAAAAAATGACCCTGGGCATTTGTCACCCTAGTGACCCTGGACCTAAGGTCCTCAGACTTCTTGATAGCTGGATAACAGCAAACTTACCTCTGCTCACATGGCCTGTAAGAGCAAACTCCAGCAGCTGGCTTTGTGCCATAGTACCTGTCCCAGTGGAGGTTAAATACTGTGTTATAAGACTGACCTACATATCACTACAGAAGAAGAGAAATGTTCCCTGCTACAGTTTCTGCCAAGTGCAATAGAGCTCTGATTGGACAGATGAATGATGGCAAACGCACTCCTAACAAAGCCAATGCTATTAAGTTAGAAAATGAGGCTGCTGTCATGTATGAGAGGTGGCAGAAGCATTTCTAGCTTAACAAGGTCTGACAAGACCCCTTCAACATGCTCAAGTGAAATCATTGTCAACACCTAATCAGTTAAACAGGTAATGGGTTATTTTAAAAAATTTAAACCATAGCTGCATTAGCTCATTTGGAAATAAAGAACACATGATTTCTAAAGATAATGTGAAATATTTTAACAGTTGTCACATTTACCAGGTTCAAGCAGAAGCCACTTTAACTTGAACAGCTGAGATGTGTTCTCCAGCATGGCGGTAGAATGTAGGGCGCATTGCAGATCCATGGACAAAGGAATTTGCAAGCTTGATCAGTCACTGCCTGGGCTTGCATAACAGGTGGGCTCAATGAAATATACATGAATTCCATCTGTTTCTGCTTTAAAGACCACACTATGCAATGGGAACTGTCACCCACTGGACAGAAACTGGGTGATAGGATGAGAATCTGGCACTTTAAAGAGCAAGACAAACCATTTGTCTGGTTGCAAAGCTAGTGAAGCAGGTTGAGAAGGATGTGAACAAAAGACTGGTCTAAAGGCTCCTTTGACTCTCAGAAGTAAACTACAGCAGCTAGAATCATACCTATCAATCTCAGATCATAACTGGATAGCAGTGTAGCTCTTCACCCTTACATGTTTACTGCAGTGAATTAGAGTATACCCCTTACCTTCAGCTCTAGCCTTCCCTAGCTATCAGGAATAAGGCAGGTAGCTGTAGGATACTGATGTTACAGGGTTCTTATGTTGTTCACCTGCAATGAAGGCAGTGCCCAAAACAAGACCTTGGGCTGGGTGGGTGCCACATCTAATAAACTAGGCTTTCCTAAGAAAAAAACTGCTTTAGAATACAGCTCTGAGAGCTCTGAGTGTCACTGCCTATCTAGGCTGGAGATGCTGATGTTGTTGCAGTGATCTGCACTGCACTGCCGCCAGTTCTCAAGCCCTCACTCCTATCTGTGCCAAGACTGCCGTTGTGCCTGCCCTCTCCAGCACCAAGTGCATCCGTGCCTGCATCAGGCCTGGCTCCCCAGCACTCCCTGCTCTCTCTTTTTATGGATTTAGGACATACTGCTGGGCCAGAGAAGCTGCATTTAGACAGTGTGGTTTGAGCGAGAAGTCACCCTGCTGAAGCGTGTGCAGTCACCAACCACGGCTGAGGAGGATGTGAAGTGAGAGCTCCACCCGAGCCGTGCCAGCTGCCAGCAGCCCTCACCCTGATGCATTTAAACAGCACGGTCTCCGAGCGCTTTGCCATTAACACCACCCTTTAATAAACCTTCGAGTCTCATTAAGCGTTACCATATCCTAGAAGACCGTCTTTATTAATAGGCAAGGAGTACGGAAACGGTAGCATTTATTTACGGTACGAACTCAGGTCGCCAGGCGCCTGCCCGCCGCGGGCCAGCAGGTGGCGCCGCGGGCCCAGGCTGAGGCTGAGGTCTCCGCCTGCGGGAGCCCGGCCCGCTCTGCGCAGCGCTACGCCCGCGGGTCGGTGGCGCTTGCGGGTATCTTTACTGAGGGGGCCGCAGCAGAGCGGGCTGAGGGAGCGGAGCGGTCGGGGGTTGGGGTGGGTTGGGACGGTGTGCTTTGCGGGAGCAAAGGGTGGGTGAAGGGACATTTATTGTGACAAATATTTGCGTTATGCGGTTTTGATGAATGCTTTTCACTCCCGTGAGAGTTGTTTTGTTTCGTGTGCCTCGGAAGCGGTTGTTAAAGAAACTGAACGGGAAAAAGAACACAATGACACTGACTGGAGTCCCATAGGAGACAGTGCCGAAGCTGCCGAGTGGCTAACATGTTCCAGTCAGCGTGAGGAAGCAGAGGACAGCTTGCTGCTTCCAGCTGCAACTAGAAACTGCAGAGAGCAACAGCACCTGGGAGCCTGGCATGGAAGAGACTGAGTGTGGGCCACCAGGACCATCTTGTACGTGGCAGACTGGCGAGCACCTCCACAGCGGCACGTGTCAGTGCTAATAACAGATTATGGAGACTGTGCTGTTTTGCCCTTGTTAGCATACTTGGATAAGTGGGTCTGAAGTCCGGTGTTAGGTGGCATGGAGCGCCTCCCAGCAAGATATGGAGGAAGGCAGGCCAGCTACATAAAGACAGAGAGGAGAGACACTGAAAGGTGAATACTGACCACTCTGGCCTGTAACCATGGCAAATGAATTGCTATTTTTAAGAGCAGCTGAAGAAATGAAATAGTGCTTGACTATTGAATAAAGGAAGGATGACTTGGTGTTAACAGAGCAGACACTAGTTTTTGGTATGAGTGTAGAACCTTCTGTTGTGGTATGTTAATCAGAGTTACTGTCTTTCCTCTGTAGCATAACAATAAACCCAATACAATCTTTGATTTATTTTGCTCTAGATGCTCTGTATTTCCTCTAGATTTCCAGGAGCTATATCCAGATCCAACATCAACACTTCTCTAGCCTGCGATTTCTGGTTACCCCAGATGGAGTAGGGTGGGGTACTCTTCTTCTGATAGGTACTTAACTACTCAGACTTCACCAATTGGTTTGTGAGCTGTCCAAAATGCCACACTGACTATTTCAACTTCATGCATTTCAAATGGTGCTGGCTGTACTTCTGAAATTAGTCCTTTCAGGCAGGAGAGAGTCTTATCATAGAATTGTAGAATCATTAGGGTTGGAAAGATCACTAAGATCATCTAGTCTAACCATCTACTCAAAACCATACCACTAAATGATGTCACTCAGTGTGTGTGTAATCTGAACAAAATGCTGAAGAACCACTTCATTTTGAGATCACAGTATCATTAAAGTTGGAAAAGACAAATAGGATCATCTAGTCCAACCATCAAGCCATCACCACCACACAGACAAGTACATTTCAAAGAGAAACCACTGATGCTGGGAGGAATGGAGTGAGATTCTTACCATAAAAACAATCTCAATGAGAATTTGTATCCTTTCTTTCCCTGGCATGTTGACCTTTCATGATTACATAATTCTTCATTTTTGGAAAATGATTTTCATTGTTCCATCCTCTTAGTTTTGACCACAGCAGGATTGTTCCACCTATAACTTGTCTTACTGGTTATATAAGTGTGTATATAGCTCAAAGAATGTCCTAGGAGCTCCAAAGGTCTTCCCCCTAATATGCCATCAGTCATGTGAGGGGGAAATGCTGAGGTCTACTAGGAAAAACGGTTACAAGAAATGGTCCATATCAAAAGAATTCTTTCAGCCGAGTCCTGCTCATTTGCCTAACTCCAAATTGCACCAGTGAAATAAAAAAGTAGTGGCTAGGTGTGCAGGAAGTAAACTATCCCATATGAGAACATTCCTTCACTGCCATCATCCTTCCCGGATGCTCCTCAAGCCTGAGGCTAAAAATAGGTTCTTATTTTGTACCATATGTGCGATAAGCTCATTGTTCCAGATATGCATTGAACTTATTTTGCATGTACACTCTGATTGCAGCAAGGCTATCAAGAAAGAATCTTGACATGAAAAATTTAACTTTCATTTTCCTTTCAAACATAGCAGTAGAAAGAGGTACATGAAATATAGGTAGATCACATTACATTATTTCATACACCAATCTTACCTAGAAATTCATTTTAAATTCCTGGGAGCGTGCAGTATTTGACATCTTCATTTACTACAAAAAGAGAGATTATATAATATATATCTCTGACACTTTCAAAGGATTCAGGGCTGAGAAATACTGCTGAACTGAGAACAAAGTAATCTGGAAAAATTTAGGAGAGGGTAGAAATGAACTACTTGAAATTGAGGAAAAAATATAAAGATATTTACAGAACAAAAACAAACAAACAAATAAAACACACAGTTAAAATAGGGTGAGATAGTAAATGCAGGGTGCACAATGCCCCTCTGCTACACTGCTATGACAGACCAACATGGGATAACTGATCTGTTATTTGTTTCTGTATTTCTTTCTCTCATGGAGCAGAGGAACAAAAGTTCTTGTGTGATCCAGTTCCACTGCCATGTTATGTTAAATTCTGCACAGTGTTGTCTAAACAACAGAGACAAACTAGAGGAATTTAAGGAAAGATCAACAGATGCAACCTGAAATTTAATAGGAATGAGAGAGATATTTACATATAAAGCCTTGCATTAAACACAAGATGTATTTGAGAGAATTTTGCCTTGGATTGAACACATCAAGATGTGCATATTTTCCTTACTAAAGACAAAAAACTGTAAAATATCCTATATGCATAGAATTCCTAGATGGCTCTCAAGACTATGGTAGAGAATTCTGGCAATAGTGAAAGGTAAAACGTAGATTTATGGATTTTCAGTATGAGACAACAAAACAGTTCAATCAGCAGTAACATTCTGCAACAGGATTGGCAATGCCAGCCTTAATGGAAGAGGTCACACTTCACAGGTAGTGGAGGTTAGATTTGATCCAGGATGCTATAAAATGCATTTGTGATAGTTTCACTTGTCTTTCCTCCATAATCAGGAAATCTATAAAGGATATTTACTTGGGAGACTTGATATTCAAATGAGCTTTAAAATGATTTCAGGTGAATGTTAAGTTATTGACAGCTATAACAGTTATTAGCCATACACCCTGTCTCACATCGCTCGCTGTAAAGTACCTGTAAGTCAAAGCCGTGTCAGCAGACTGATCAGAATCCTGTTGGTCACTCTGAGTGCTCTTTCTGTTCGTGCTCCCCATATAGCAATCAAATTGGCCCACTCACCTGTTGTAAGGAGTTGGTTGCAGGATCCCAGCAATACAGTATCCCTCCACCACCTTCCCCTTTAAGGCATTTTCATTTAAATCCCAGATTTGGTAAAAAAAAAAAAAAAAAAAAAAAAAAAAAAGCACTGTTTTGACAAATCAAGCATTTCAGTGCAATCTTGGGGAGTGAAAATGAAGCGTTGTCTTCTGCCACTTGTTTTAATTGAATGAAACGTACTTATTTGTAAATGACAGAAAAAAATTGATTAGATAAATATCACTGTCAGTGGCCTGCATTTACACAAAGAAGCAAATGCCTTTTTGGCCCAGCGTGCCCTTAGACTACATACAGTTCCCACAAAGCTAAAGGCAAAATTAATTACTATTATGGCACAAATACATGCCATGATACTTTACAGCTGATTCTGCCTTCCATCCTCCCTGGCCCGGGCGCGCCCCCCGGCAGCAAGCACTACTCCAGCTGGAAACTGCTGCACAGGAGTTTTGCACCTGAGCAGGGAGCACTGGGACCAGTAGCCTCGTGTTTCCAACACCATGACGGAGAAATGCACAAATGCTGCAGATATTCTTCTGACCAACCCGAGAATCAACGTCGTTCACTCCTTGGAGAACAGGAATTTTCAAGAAAAGAGGAAACATTAATTACACAAATGTGTCTCTTGATAGACATGAATGGGAACAGGTTTCACAGAAGAAATGTCGGTGAGCGCTGGTGGGAGTGGGTCTGTGCTTGATAACACTCAGCCATCCACTGCAGTTCCACACTGCCCTGTCCCAGCTCTACGTTGGATGCTCCCACACACTGGGTCTCTGCTGTGTGCTGGGTCACTGGCTGTACAGCAGTGCTGAGTCGCTGACACAATTTCATCTCTGCATGACATAACAAAACAGGGCTCGGAGATTCCACAATAATGCCACAGATAGACATAATCAGATGCTGCAAACAGCTGTAATCGAACACAGATGTGATCTGAAGATTCCCAGGAGGGCTCTGGGGTCCAGCCAAACTGCATGCACTGCAAACTGAAGGCAAGCTGGAAGCGCAGCAAAGGACTCCCCTTCCTACCCCTGGTTCCAGCTCAGCAGGTTGAGTGAGTTCCCCAGGGCACTGAGGGGCAGCAGGGCTGCCTGACAGGGCCATCACCCCTGCAATGCCTTCTGCCTCACACTGGCTGCATGGCTGCAGACACTGCTGTCCTTGAAGTATTTTTCTTGTAGCAGATGACCTGTCAGGACCAGCTGGTTTTTGCTTGTTTGTTTTTATTTTTTATTTTTGTTATTGTTAGCAAAAAAAATTTTTTTTTTTTTTTTTTTTTTTTTTTTTTGGTCATAAATTGAGATACTTTCACTGCACTGGGTGGTGAATGACAAGGTGAGTTTTCTGTAGCTAGCAGGCAGGGGAATGAAACCATTTCCATTCATATAACAACACCTGTTTTGGAAAAGATTCACTAAAGGTGAGCTGAGGAGTGAGAAAAGTGAGGGAGTAAGTGCTAGAAATGAAGGGTAGGAAGAAAGCATCTTTCCTTCCATGTCATCTCTGTGTGTGCGGTGCTGCCTTTTGGCTTCCATTTGTTCCCAAGGGCTTCTTTTCCAGTATCTCCTGCTCCCCTGTCACACAAAAGAGGACATTCACTGGAGGATACTGGGGAAGGCAGGTCAGGAGGGGAACAGGGACAAAAAGAAGAGCAGTTTTACAAGAAAGAGCATTGACCTTTGTCTGCTCTTAGTGCCACCTAGCACAAGACCCAAAATGGAGATGTGTGGTTGGTGGGCCGGGGATGGCTGGACTCATTCCAAGGAATTTTTGACTAAAGACTTTCCTCATTTAAGATCCTAGAATATGGGGGTGGAAAAATCCTCGAGATGTACTTATCTAAGCAAATGCAATGTGCATTTCTATGACAGAGAACGAATCATTTCTTAATGCTGTGGGCTTGATCCAAAGTCCATGGAAAAACTCAGACTGACTTCACAGATCCTTAGGGTGTAGGTGGGAACTTTGCCATTGTCTTCAAAAGGAACAGAGCCAGGCTTCTGCTCTTGGCCAAAAAAACAAATGCAAGAAGTCACAAATGATTTTCAAATGCTTTATAAATAATTTATTATCTGGATTTTTTGCAGCTACACTGTTGTTAATAACTTTAAATCCCCTTAAGTCTACATTTCAAAGCATATTATATGTAAATAGAAACGTTACACATATCTGCTTACACTGTGTAAAAAAGTCATGATAGAAAAAGTGATTATATGAAAATTGTACAGATCGAAGGCAACATGCTAAAATACACCGTGGAGTTATTTATAGTTAAGACCAACTGTTCTCTGGTTTGCACACATGAACACTTTGCCTTTGGGAAGATCTCTTGTATTTCACTTCTCTTACACAAGTGAGTAACTGTGGCTATGGCTTAAACACACAGGACAGGAAGGCACTTTTTCAATTGGTTATGCTAAATAATTTGAAGACAACATGAAAAATATTAATATGCTAGCATAAAATAGCTGCTTGCCAAAGTCTGTATTGTCTGCAGAAAATACGACACTTTCAACGACCTTTCTATGCAAAAACATTTTAAGGCATTGAAACTGTTGAAGAGTTTTGGAGAGACCTCTTGAAACAGACAAGTCGTTTCGGGTATCTGTTAATATACTGTGTATGGAGAGACATATTTCTAGGCAGGAGGTGAGGACGAAAGAAAACAAAACCACCCACAGCACTGTGAGCAAAACTGTTAGCGTGACCTAAGACCAAGAAAAAAAAAAGAAAAAAAAAAAAAAAAAGAAAAGAAGAAAATTAAAAGAGATCGGGATTCATACAACTGAGATTTTTTTGGCATCTGGTTTCTTCAACTTCTGAGATTTCCTCTCGCTCTCTAAATCGGTGGCACAGAATCATCCGACTTTGACCCGAGCTGCCCTTGTCCCTTAGAGCAGTCCTGGGGCAGTGTGACTTTCCGCCGCCTCCAAATTCATCTATGGATGCTTTGAGCATGTGGTTTGCGTTCAAGAATTCCCCGTAAATATAAACAACCGTTACAACTCGAGTACATTTAATGACAAAAATGTGCTAATGCTGCGCCGGCCGCTCTCTCCCTAGCGCTTCGCATTACATTCCTTATAAGGGTGCTGTCTCGCTCTGCCCGGCCCGGCCGAGCAGGACGCGCCCCGCGGATCGGCCCAGCCCTACCGGCAGCACGGGGCTCGGCGCTCAGCCTCGGAGAAGAAACACGGCTCTGTGGAAGCGCAGAAATGCTTTGCCTCGGGAGAGAAAGGGCTCTGGTGGGCTAGGAGTGAAGCGGAAGGATCCAGCCGCAGCCTGAGCGCAGCTCCTCAGCCGGAGCCTCCCCGCCTTTGCGCTGAGTCGCATAAAATAAAGCAAAGGGTTTTAGCCCCATGCAGAGCACGTTGAGGAGAAGGCCTCTGCCAGCCCGGTAACGTGAAACGCGCTGGAAACGAGAGAGCAACCCCGTCTCTCCCCCCGTACCTCTTGCTCCTCTGAGCCGCTAAGATGATAGAAAAAAAAAAAAGATAAAAGGGAAAATAAAAGGAAAAAAAAAACTAAAATAAAATAAATAATAAAAGAAAGTTCTTAAAAAGAAGGGGAAAAAAAAAAAAAAGAAAAAGATAAGAAGTACACCTTTGACAGGGACTGAGCAGCGTGGACGAGGCAAAGGCCGCGAGCTGCGGCAGGTGGCGGCGGCGTCCCGCTCTGTGCCTGCGGGACTGCCGCCGGGGGCAGGCGGAGTACAGCCCTACGACACGGGGGGACGCAGGGCCTCGCACGTCCTCCACCCTTGAGGCCCCCGATCCGCTGCGAGACAGGCACCTGCCCCGTAGAGGAAGTGCTTTTAATAAGCGCAGTGATGACCTCGGCCGGGGTGAGAGTCAAGTGCTTTAGCACACCCGATCGAGATCCTTCCTTCAAGGACTTCTCTGCCCCAGCCGCCAAACCCCGGGTAAAATTACAGCTTCGGAGCTAGAGAAGGGTTCCAAAAGCGTCCTGGAACCGCGGCCGGGCTGAGAGTGGCTTTGGGAAAAGCTGAGGTTCTGATCCGTAGTGTCCCCTCTTTGGTGCCCCCTGCCCTCCCGGGTACGTCGGTGCTCGGCCGCGGCGGAACGCAGCCCCTGACCGGGCTCGGGGGCATCTGGGAGCTGCCCCGCAGCCATCGCAGTGACACGCGGGGCTGTGCCGGCTCTGCAGCGGAACCCTTCGGGGAGTGTGAAGAAAATGCTGCCTTGCAGTCACCGTGATCCACGGTTTTCATTTAGTATTATTCAATCAGGATTTATCTGTGTTTTTTTAGGAGGCTACTTTTCCAAGACTGTTACTCGATACTGATCCATTAAATCATTCCAGCTGAGAGATTAAATGTATGATTTGCAACCAGCTGGATTTCTCAAGTGGTGTCTTCACCTCCCTTCGGAGACTGAGCAGACCGACGAGAAAACACTTTGCTTTGGCATCGAAATCCTTACATTTGCCCGAAGATTACCACACTGGGTTCATTCAACTCCGACAGTATTCCCTTCCTTTCTCTTCACCGGATTAGATTTCCTCCGGCCATAAAATTCCTCCGAAAGCGAGATAACATCGAAAGAGCATAGCATGCCTAAGAGCGGATGGGCAGCGGCTTCAGCCCCGTCCCGCACAGCCGCCGTACCCGCTCGCTGCTTTACATTAATGATGAGGGAAGCAGTGCCGGGGTGAATATCCTCAAGGCGGCTTTATTCGCCATCAGCCGGACAATGTAATAAATACACTCGATTAAGAGCAATAAGGGCAGAGCGGGGGGGCCTCCAGAGGTGCTCCTCAAGGACAGCACCTCACAGACGGGCTCGTAGCGGATCGCCACGGAGTACCGTGCATGTGAGGAACAGCGTCTCTTTTGCTGAAACGGCCTTGAAAACGGCCGAGAAAAAATACATATATAAAGTCCCTTGGAAGCTGGGAGAGAGCTGGGGGCCTTTCCCCAGAGCCATGTCTCGGGGAAAACTTCCCCATCTGCGGATGGGAAAAGCGATGACATTTTCCGGGCGCCCCGGAGCTGTGCCGGTCTCCTCCTCACTCTCCGTTTCCGTCGAGGGTGCGCGGACACAGCACACCTCCGGCCCCACCATTTCGGGGGGCAGAGTGGGGATGGAGTCAGCCCGCACGGCTCTCCCCCGCAGCCCCGGGGCTGCCGGCATCTCCCCGCCCGCGTCTGGTTTCGCTTGAAACTCGGAGGTTTCCCACCAGCCTGCCCATGCAACCGTTGGTGCTGGATGTGCGCTCCCCGCAGCCTTAGGAGTGGTGTCCCAAAGCCGCTTCTCGAATTCTAAAAGTCCCCTCCCTACCCCAGAACTCGCCGCAGTCCCGCTGCCCTCACGGGGCAACCTGTAGTCATCAGTGTGTCCCCCTCCCAGTGTGGGGACAAAGCCGCTGGGCCCGGCCCCGGAGCTGCCCACGGCACCTGCCGTAGGGGGGGATCAGAGGTGCGGGCAGAGAGCCGCGCTCGGCGGAGGGACAGCCGGGGGCAACGAGCGGCAGCGAGCGGCGCGGAGCTCTCTCCCCTCCACAGCCGTGTAAAGGGGGGGGGGGGGGGGGGGGGGGGCAGGTTAGTTGTTCCCCTGGAGCAGCATCGTTGAGGGCAGGGCGATCTCGAGGTAGAGCAGCCACGGTCACAGCCCCGCTTGTCTCGGCAGAACTACGAGGAAAAATGTGTTTCTGAAAAGCGGGGCCGGGGCTGTCTCATGTTTCAGCCCTTTCCTCTTTTTTTTTAATCCCCTCGCTGTTAACAGCCGGCCCTGACCATGCCGATACCCGACCGATCCACCGACAGTCCTGTTCAGACCCCTCGAAAGCGGTGACTCTAAGAAACGCCTCGGCTTCCACGCAGAAGCCTATTTTTGGAGAACGGAGCAATGAATGTTCCCGATGAAGGTGGCTTTCATCGGTTTCTTTGCAAAACCTATATCCCCTTTCTTCCCTCCCGCCCCCTAAATACACACGCACCACAGCGAGGTCTGCATTTTTCATGGCGGGACAGACAGGTTTCTAAAAGGCATGTTTGTTTTTCCTGGCTGCTTCAAATATGTATTTCCTGGAGGGCTTCGCATCTAATGGGGTCATCAGAAGCACATGTGCGATTTTCATCTTTCCAAGTGTTTTCTCCTCTCCCTCCTTCTCCTGAGCTGATGTCACATCACCTGCCCGTTTGCCTGACTCCCACCAACCTTCTCCATTTCCCTCTGAGTCATCGACTTTTTGTAAAGTCACGATTTGTAGCTTGGAGTGTATCTGATTAAAAAATAATAATAATAATAATATATATATATATAAAAAAATATATATACAATATATATATATGAAATATATATATATATATTAAAAAAGGGTGGGGGAAGACAATAAAATAATAATAAAAACTCTAAGAACCCTAAACCACTCAATTCTCCGTTTAATTAAACGAGGCAGCATGTATTCTCTCCCCAAACAGAAGTGGAGGGAGAAGCCCCTGAGCCCCATTCCTTCAGCAGGGTGGTGAGGAGCCATCCGCCCATCCCTGCTCCTGACTTATTTAAGAGTGTATTTTTCCAAGCCCAGCGTTGCTCTCCTTCAGACAAACCCCTCACCTTCTCCTTGTGTGCCGAAGCACTGAAAGTTCCCTTCAGTCTATTTTTCTTGGCTGCTGGAACCGCAGCGTTTTGATTCACCGAGCAGGGGAAGCGAAGGAGCTCTGCAGCGAGCGGCAGCGTTTTCATCGCTGTCTCCCTACGTTATTTGTCAAGCTCAAGTGAGGGGCTACTGAAGAGCCCGCTGACACCGGGCTGTATTTATTTCTCCTAGAGAAGGCACGAGACCGTATCTCTTCTCGTACCGGGGTTGGTTGAGCCCCCCAGCACACACGGAAGCTGCCGTCGGGCCCCAAGTGCTGAGCCAGGGGCAGGGAGGAGAAGAGAGGGGTTTTACCCCACAAGCAATACGTCAAGCAGGCGACTTTCCTTCTGTAGATCGTTCTGAATGTCTGCAGAATGCCTTGTATCGTGCCCATGGGGAAGGCTTCTGCTGCAAAAATCTGCTCCCGAGCCAAGCGCTGTGCCACCCCACAGCAGCCCGTCGGGTCGCTCTGTGTCCCCCGGCACGCAATGCGGCCGGGATGGCTCTGTCCCCGTCTGCAGCCCTTTCTCCCGGCCCTCCTCAGTTAACAGCCTTGCACAGTGCGGGGCTTCCAGCAGAACGAGTCTGCTCGAGTGCCCCGTGAATATTCAGCGCTCTGCTCTTTGAGGGAATTACTCCAGTTACAGTTCCGGGGGACGCAAAAGCTGCATTCATTATGTAAGTTGGTACGGGTTCAGTCTGAGAGCGAATATCACATGTATAAACGCACAGATTTGTACGTATGTATATATATATATGTATGTGCTTGTGTATGGACGTATTCAGGGGAGCGAGAGCAATTCTCCTCAGGTAAATCTCACCGCCCTGGAAGAACCGCCCTGAGGGGTTGGAGATCCCATCTGTGCCGCACTCGGCGTCGCAGCGAAGTGACACCAACCCAGAACAGCCCCCTATCAGTACCCTCCATCTGCCCCTTATGTTTCCATTGCACAAAAAGGAGTTGCAGAACCACGGCATATCCCAAGCTGGAAGATGTCCTTGAGGATGGTCGAGCGCAGATTGCACCCGATGGACGCTGTGCTGCAGGGGCTCAGCAGTGGCGTTTGCTCTAAGCTCGGGGGCACCGGGGCGGATTTCAGGGCTGAACCCTGCGGGATCCGGGTTGGCCTCTTCCTCTTGCGGGTACGCCCTGTGAGCAAACCCCGCCGGGATGGGATCTGCCCCGTGTAACACAACGCCTCTGAATCAGAACTAATCTGGTTAAAACCTCGGATTAGTCACGTCGGTTTCGGCATATTCCTCTATCGGGAACTTTTTTTTGTGCGTGGAGAATCGGAGGGATTTGGGTTAATTTACCCAACATCGTTACTAAGGCAAGGCCGGCCCGATGAGATGAGTTGGTACACGCCGGATGTTCAGGTTGCGTTACACACCTCCAGCATCTCGGCCTGGAGCTGTGCGTGCCCTTAATGCTGGCTTGACCTCCTCATTTTGTTGTTGTTGACTGCATCATTTCGGTTTCAGGCTGCCTTAACTAACTGCAACAACTCGCACCCAGATCCCACCTCGTTTCCATACAGCCCTTTTAGACCTTCCCCATCTCGGCTGTACTCTTCCTATCAACTTGCCTTTTATTTTTTTTTTTCTCCCCTCCAATGGACACAGCCTTACTTTGCTTCTGAGGCCACGTGTTATTGACCTGGCTGCTCTGGTTTGCTTTGCCCATCCCACCTTTCACTTCTAGCCCTAAAAACACAAAATTGCCTCCAACCCACGTCATTCACTCTGTGCGCTTATTGAAGCACCATTCTGAGAGAAGCGGGGCCTCCCGCAGCCCCAGGAAGCAGTGATTTCTGTACTTGCAAAATGTTCATTTTCCAAGGACCACAATCCATAGTTAAAATTATTTGATGCCCCTCAGCGGAAATAAGAGAATCCACTTTTCAAACCTCGAGCCATGTGCCAGTGCTCCCGTATGCTCCCACAGCAGACAGCAAACATGCCACTGGAAAATTAGCCCAAAGAGCAGAAATGGGAGAAACCTCACCCTGATTTCACCACACTGCCCGAGCGCTGCCCCCCTCTGCAGTGCCACAGCTCCTTGCCGGCCCCACCGCACCCCCATAATAGAGTCCTGGAACTATAACCACTGCCAGGAGAGGGTTGTTCGGTGGCTGACACCCATTCATACCTTTGCTTCTGGAGGCTTTGCAGAGGCCCCCAAGAAATGTGCCTACAGCAGACACCCACACGTGCTGAGGCGCTAAGCCAGGCCCCGATTATGTCAAATTAGGACATTGCCCACACGAAACTATGCCTCACTGTAATTTCAGCCAACGTCTGCAACCTGGGCACGTCGTCTGCTGATCCACACATATTTCTATACCGCTTGAAGCCATATCATTTTCTCGGTTTATTTTTCGCAAGAAATTCATTTAAAGTGGGGAAAAAATAATAGAAAAAGAACAACAGCCCAAGAAAAACCGCCTAGGAACGCTGGCAGTCTCTGAAGAATATTTCAAACGTGACATATTTATGCTCAAAGGTTTGGTAGCAGAAGTGAAACCCCTGGGCAGAGCTCAGTGAAGCTGCGGGCCGGGGGTGGATCAGGCAGCACTCCTTACGGGGTGTTCAGGTCTACCCAGCACTGTAAGGAAACCCTCGATTTAGAACGAAGCAAAATCGCAGGCAGCCTAAAAAAAACCAAGAGGACGAGAAAGAAAAGAATGGCGCATTCCCGTTCCCAGCACCACCCCCACAGGCGCTGAAGAGGCGTTTGCAGAGCAGCAGTGCGGCAGCGGGGCAGGGTCCGGCCACGCTCCGCTGGGGAGCAGGTGGCAAATGCCCCGAGGGGCTGACCCAGGCACTCCCCTCTGCCTCCGTCGCATTCCCTTCCCTGTCCCCTCGCCTTCCTCTCCCACAGTGCGCACTGCGTCACCGCCACGGGACGGACTGAAGGACGGAGCGGACCCGATGTTCCCGGTCCGTGCGTCCGTCCCGTCACGGCGGGGAGATGAGGGCATGCCCCGTGGGTCGGCTGAGCCCGGAGCATCCCTAGGGCGAGTGAAGCAGCCTCACGTCGGGTTAGATTTCTAAATTTTATTATAAAATAAAAGCAGAAATATCTTCCAAAGAATGTATTCACATAATATAAACAATAAACAAAACTAAGGTCGAGTGACTTGCGGTTGATACTGTCGGTTAGGTTTAAACTTGAGCAGCAATCTTTCTTCCCTTCCCGAACCGGGCCGGGCCTCCCCTCCTTCCCACCCTGTAAATGGCGAAAGCACCACACGGCTGAGGCTGAAGCAGCCGTCTCTTTGCATAGCGTCAGCTACAAGAAGGTTACAGAGTCTGCCTAGTGCGTGTTGCTGCTATAACTTGACTACAATTTTTTGTATTCTTAGTTGCGATTGTACATCGTACACCTGCAGCGGATACATAGCTACAATAGGATAACGGGAGCGATGCGGGATTCCAACCGGCATTCCTTCCCAGCCCGCCCCCCCCCCCCCCAAAAAAAAAAATCACCGCGCTCCTCTATGCGCACGGAGCGCGCCGGTAGGTGACAACACCGAGAAAGTCGTGAGGAGCTGCGGTGCGACCCGGAGGGGCAGCCCCGGCCCTGCTCCACCGCCCCGAGCCCTCCCTGGGGCTTCTCACGGTGCTGTTGCCCACGGCCCGGACAGCGGCCGGGATGCGCAGCACGGCTCTGCCTTTGGCTTTGTCATCGCTTACAGTCTCTGATAAGATTAAGAGGGAAAAATAAAGGAGGAAGGAAAAAAAAAAAAAAAAAAAAAAAAACCAACAAAAACGGAGAGAGAAAAAGAGAGAGTAAAGGAGGTGCGAAGGAGGGAGCGTGTACGCGGTTTTAAGAGCCCAGATCGACCAAGTTGGATGACATGGGGTTGAGGATGGAGTCCTGCAAGCTGTGGTGGTGCATGGGGTCGGCGCTGGGCACGGGGATGGCGCTGGGGCCCTGCGGGTGGCCCAGGCCGTGCAGGGGCTGCAGCCCCGGGTTGGAGCCGAGCAGCAACGCGGGGCTGGAGGAGGTGTGGTCCGGGGTCCCTGACGGCGTCTTCTCGTCCTCCGAGCTCCCCAAAACTGTCTTATTCCCGTTCATTGACGCCGAGAGCGGATTGTGGCTGTTGGAGTTGGAATTCTCGTTGTTTTCCCTAGAGGAAACACAAAAAGGAGGGAAGTCACCGGGTGGCACCGCGGGAGCGGGACCGGGGGGGCAGCCAGGAGGTGCGGAGCGGCACGTCTACAAACTGCGGACCTTCGGGGCCTCAGCATCCGCCGCAAAGGTCTGAAGGCCTCCGGGCGTGTCGCTCGGGGCTGCCGCTCGCCCTGCGGAGAGGTACTGAGCCCGAATGATATTTTCTGCGGCCCTCTATCGCAAAGAATTACACGGCGCTGGGAGGGAGCAAGTGGGGAAGAAGGGGAGGGGAAGAAGAATGCAAAGAAAAAAAAAAAAAAAAAAAAGGCATTTGACTTTACAACTGCTCCCCGAGCCGAACTGGAGCTCGGCTGCGTCTTCCCGCGGGAAGGCCGAATGGTACTCCGCGTTAAATCCCTCCTTTTGCTGAAGTAAGCGGACATTTCCCCCTTCGTCCTAAGCATAAAACTCAAAACATCGCCCAATAAGGAAGCTCAGGCAGAGCCCACAGCTCTCTCGCCTCTCTCCGATCCCTCCCGCCCCCCCCGAGGCGGCCGCTCCCAGCGGGCAGAGGGCTCAGCGCGGGGCCCCGCTGCGGGCAAGGGGAGCCGGTCCTGGGGCCGCCTACCTGGGGCTGCCGTTCGTGGGGCGCGGGCTGTCTCAGGATTCTGCACCCGGGAAAACACCCAGAAATGTCTGGAGGCTTGCCAAGCCCCTTCGAAATATGTTTTTTTTTTTTTCTTTTTTTTTTTTTTTTTTTTTTTTTCCCCCCGAAATAAGAGGGGTAGGACGGGGTGGAAGTGACCGTACTATCAAGGCTAACACAACTTTCAGACATAGTCCCCGCAGACACAGCTCTGCTTGAAATTCTGAAGGCATTTCTAGCGTATTCAGGAGCTTCTGTGGGAGCTACATTGCGCTGCGTGCGGAGGGCCTGAGCCCGCAGGGTTTGCTCAGGAGCACCGCACCGGCATTGGCTGCTCGCTGAGGGCCACGGGATGGGGCTGAGACGCTTTATGCCAAAAAAATAAAAATAGAAAAGAGAACTCTGTTCGAACAAGTCGCTCGAGTGAATGGCAATCCTATTTTTCCCAGCGCCCGGAGGGTAATATTAGGTGGAGCGTATTTTTCAATGTCAAAAATTCTTATTTGTCTCTGGAGACTTTTAAAACTTGATTCCTCTGGAAAAAAAGAAAAAAAATTAAAAAAAAAAAAAAAAAGGAATTGACTAAGCGTAACCTTCATTTCCTTTTTTCCTTCGGATATTCGAAGGTGAGTCCCTGCTATCAGCAATAAATGGGATCTCTGACATGTAGTAAAACCAACGCTTACGGGGATTTGGGAGAAAATTAAAGCCCCGGCGCTGTCTGTGGAGACACACGGAGCAGCCCGGCGCAGCCATTCCCGAGCCGCGTTGAGCGGACGCGTGAAAAGTGGTCCCCGAGGCGCGGACCCGCGGGCGACTTCTGAGCCATCCACCATCGCGCGGTCAGACCGTGAGGGTGAGCTGAGAAGGGGGACAACGCAGTCAGGAGACGTTTTGCTCTCCCTCGAGCCTCCGTCCCGGGGCACGGGAACGGCTGCGGGAAGTCTTCCCGAATACCCGAGTACATAGGCATTAACCTCCGCCCGGCAGCGGATGATCCCTCCGATTCATTTAACGGGAAAATCACAGCGCCCGAACTACGATCGGTACAGTTACACCTATGTCTAAGTACGAATCCATGAGTACCTCGCCGGGAAGCGAATACAAACTACAGCGTAACGAGCACGTAAAGAAATCAATCCCTTCGGCCCCTGCCTCGCGCAGGGAGCCGGCAGCAATCTGCGGGCCGCCCCTTCCCCTTCGGGCTTCGGAGCCACTCGGCTCCGCCGTCCCCCAACCCCGGGCCGCCCACAGGGACGCGCTCCGACGGCTGCCGCACGGCGCTACTCCCGGAGCTCTCCCCTCCTGGCCTGGCCTCGTCGAGGCCGTCCCGGCGAAAGCTCAGCCGGGATGGGGAAAGCCGCGCGGGCCTCGCTGACACTGCTACACCACTTGGGCGGCCCTCGCAGCGCGGGGCGGCATCCTCGGGGCCGGGGAACGCGAGCGCGGGGTGAGCCGTACCTTTCCTTGGCCTCGGCCGCTCGGTCCCGCTGCCGGCGGTTCTTGAACCAGTTGCTGACCTGCGTGGTGGTGAGGCCGGTGGCCTCGGCCAGCTCTCGCTTCTCACGAGGGGACGGGTAGGGATTGTGCGCGTACCACTCGCGGAGGACGCTGCGGCTCTTCTCCTTGAAGCAGTAGCTGGTCTCCTCGCCGTCCCAGATGGAGCGGGGCAGCGGGAACTTGCGGCGCACCCGGTACTTGCCCACCGCCCCTAGGGGTCGCCCCCGCAGCTTCTCCGCCTCGATGTAGTGCGCCTTGAGCCAGAGCTGCTGCAGCTTGGGGTGGTTGTGCGCCGAGAACTGGTGGCTCTCCAGGATCTTGTAGAGCTCGCGGAAGTTGCCCCGATGGAAGGCCACCACGGCCTTGGCCTTCAGGACGCTCTCGTTTTTGTGGAGGTGCTCGCACGCAGGGAGGGACCAGAGGAACCGCCCCAGCCTCTCGATGTTGCCGCCTTGCTGGAGCACCTCGCAGACACAAGCCACTTGCTCTTGGGTGAAGCCAAAAGTCGGGAGCATCGACATGGTGAGCCCTGCCCCGCCGCGCACCCTACGGCCGCTCGGTGGGGCGGCGGGCAGCGGCCGGCATGCGGGGCCGGCCCCGGGGCAGTGGCGCCCGGCGGGGCCCGGCGGGACTCACGGCCCCGCGCGGGGGACCGCGGCCATCGGCGGAGCCCGGCCCCGGAGCGGGGCGCGGGGAGCTGCTGAGGAGCGGTGCTGGAGTCGCGGAGCCCGAACGCGGAAGGCTTTTTCCCGGCCGCCTCCTTTTTGTAAGTCCGAGTTGCGAGAGTAACTTTGTGCCTCTTTTGTCTCCTATCTGCAGCGCTCGTAGCGGCCGCGGCTCTCCCACCCCCACCCCCCTCGGCCGCCGGTTTGGGATCTCCCTGCTTCCCCCCCACCCCCCTCCGCCGAAAGATCCCACATAATATAGCGGTAAAGTCCCGCTCCCTCTCTCCTCTCCCTCTCGGAGTTTTCCCCCC
>NW_024962252.1:77729059-77732298 GCF_019238085.1 Lagopus leucura | reverse complement strand
CCCCCCCCCCCCCTTTTTTTTTTTTTAATAATATTATTCTAAGCTGGCATGAAAAGTGATTATCCGCGCTGTGATTGGTCCGGTTATCTGACCCGGGGACTGCCAGGAGAAGACAATAGTTTTAGTCAAATTATTTGCCATGGTGACGCTGTCAATCAGGGGTAACCCGATCTGTTTTGAGGTGGCTCCCCGGCTGGGTTGACAGATTGCTCAGATCCACTCCGAGGCGGCCCCGCGAGCTGAGATATTGGCTGGCGAGGGAGAAACTGCCGCCGGGATTGGCGCTGCGGGCGCCCGTCGGGAGCGGGCAGTGGGGAGCGCTGAGCCGCCGTCGGGGCTCCGCAGCCCGGGCTCTGCTCGGCCCCGGCGGCTGCGCAGGGAACAACCGGGCGGGCCCTCGCTGAAAGTTTCTTTCTAAATGCATTTAACACCCTGTCGCAATAGGCTTTATAGGGAAGGGACCTCTAGGGTACAATAGGGACCCTGTTCACCACCGGAGCACCGTCACAGGCCAGCACTACCTGCCCTCCGGGCCCCAGTCAGGCATGGCCGTGGCTGAGCACAGCCTAGATGACTGCAGCCCCGCTAGATGAGCCTTTTCGGCAGCAGAGCATTTATTTCTGCTTCGGTTTTAGCAGCGTGCCGGGGTGTTTTCACCCAGGGGCACGGAGAAAAGTTAAAGGCGCTTCCCGTGGTGAAGCTGTCCCGCATCGTCCACGTGTGCCCTACGCACGGCAATTTTAGATCAGTGCCTGTGCGGTGAGGGGAGGACCTTTGCCTCTTCCAGTCGCTCTCGGGACACGCAACGAACGCGGATGAGCTTATGCGGGCCGAATGGGAGCGGAGCAGCCAGGCAAGGGTCCCCCAGGTGTCTGCGGACTTCTCGGTCGGACAGGAACTGGAAGTCCCGGCTTCGGGCACTCGAGAGGAACCCCTCGGCCCCAGAAGTAGGACGCTTCTCACGCTCCTTAATGCTTCGATTGTGGAGAAAGAACAAGAATAACGAAACCAAGCTCTATGCCATTTACAACCCCAACTGGAAGCTGTCTGCAGCTGTGGGTTCCCGACGCGAAATCTTTTTGACACCGCCCAGCTGCACCCCAGAGCTCTACGGGCTGACGAGGCAGCAGGCTCCCATCCCCACAGCCAGACCCCCCGGCAGGAGCCGGGCCGGGCACAGCTGCTCCCCCGGGGAGACGAGGGCGGCCGGCGGCGGCGGCGCGGCCCGGACGCTCCTGCCGGCTGCCGGCCCGGAGCCGCGCCAGTGTGAAGGGCGGCGGGGGGGAGAGAGGAGGAAAGGGGAGGGGGAGCAAGTCGAGCTCCTCCAGCCCCACCGCATCCGGGACGCTGTGTGGCTGGGTTCTCTTGGGTGAGCTCCGCTTTGGAAGCCGCACGCCCTCCTACCTGCCCGAGACGCTCCCGGGGGTTGCTGTGCAAAACTGTGTAAGTCTCGGCCCGGGAAGCGGAGCTGAGGGAGGCTGCCTCTGCAGGGCACGGGGAGACGCAGTGCAAAATCGTTTCAAACGAATTCGGGAGTGTCAGTGTCGGCTCAGCATTGCCCCCTCTCACGGGCTTCCCTCCGCACCCCATAGAGAAAAAGCAGTCCGGGTCTCGGCGCCGGCCGACTTCAGCAGGGCTTAAACTGTGCTCGTTCGTTAGCGAACGCGACCTGAGCTCCGCGCTCCCCACCCGACCGAGAATTGCTCGCAGCTGCGGCCGCAGAGACTCTCGCGGGGCGGGAGAATAGACTCTCTCGGAGCGCTCCCCCGAGTACGCATTGCGAGGGGAGCTCCTAGCCCGACCCCTGCGCTCTCATTAGGAGCAATTCGGGAAGGAGAATGCGGCTCCGTCCCGCGACCGGGACCGTGGCAAAAGACAAAAGAGGGGCCCGGACTGCCCCCCCACTACGCTGTGCTCTGTCGCTGCGCGTGTATAGGGGGTATACCTGACTCTGCTTCCTCTCCTTCCATTCCGTAACCACAGCACTTGAATCTCAACGGGAGCAGCTGTTCGCCCTAGCTAGAAAGGAGCTGGCAAAACCTGTTGCATGGATATAGAGCTGAGAATGTCTCTTCTTAGCTTCCTACACGTGAGTACGGACCCTACACCAACCACTTCGCAGGCGCTGCAGGTTCGGGCTGCGCCTCCGGCATCGCTCCCGCACGTCCCGCAGGCCGGGTAGCGCAGGGCCGCCCCTTCCCCATGCCGCGCAGCAGAGCGGTGGCAAATTGGTGACATCTGGCCCCGAATGCTGTGGAACCTCTTTTAACTTTCGAGAAGGAAAAATCTTCCTGAACATGTTAGGAAAGGGAGCAGATCCCGACTGCAAAGCCACGGCGCGGGGCGAGGCCGGTTGTAGAGCCTTGCGAGGGAACGAAACGGCCGGGCGAGGAGCTTTTAGGTGTGGGCGAAAGGGCTCTTTCGCTGCAATCATACCCCGGAGTGAGTGACCCGAGCCGCCTGCTGATCGTGTCCTCACTCCGAGGGAACTTTCTGCCGGGTCGCCGTCGGCTCTCCCCGCGCAGCAGCAGTCAAAGGATCTCCCCGGGCTGAGCGAGGCTCTTGCTTGGTACAGGAGCCCTAGCTTCGTCCCGGGCCCGTTCGCGTCCCCATACCCGGCCTCGGCCACGCTCCCTGCCCGAGTGTGACTTCACTGGAGCGTGCAGGACTGGCGGTGCCAGCGCGAATCCTTGTGAAATCTAAGTGAAATAAACCAAAAAGCCGTTTTTCTCGTAATGCTCCTTTTATTGAGCAGGGCGCGGGAGAACTGAGGGGAGGGAGGGAGGGACGCCCGAGCGTGTCGCTTCCAGGAGCCTCTCTCGCTGCACGTAACCGGTTTGTGTCCTTACGTGAGTGCCAATACAATGCCGAAGTTATGTGACAGTCTCCCTCCCGGCTGTGTCTCCTCGCAGCCGGCCGCAGGTCTGCACCGCGCCCTTGGCAGATGATGCGCCTTTGCCCGGACTGCCACATCCCTCCTGCGTCTCTTCCCACAGCCACCCGAGGAGAAGGGTGCAGAGGGGCTTTCGGGGCTGGTAGAGAGTAAAATGCTGAACCCCGAGGTGTTCCTATAGCCGGAACAAAGCACATCTTCCTCACGCACGTCCGCTACCGTGGAGAGGATTGTAGGGAGAGCAAGCAAGTGCTACACGTTCGTGTTTTTTTTTTTTTTTTAATTTCTTTTTTTTTCATTTTCCTTTCCTTTCCTTTCCTTTCCTTTCCTTTCCTTTCCTTTCCTT
>NW_024962252.1:77708649-77729049 GCF_019238085.1 Lagopus leucura | reverse complement strand
CCTTTCCTTTCCTTTCCTTTCCTTTCCTTTCCTTTCCTTTCCTTTCCATCAGGACGCAACATGTATTCCCTTCTAAACCAGGGTGCTCTAACTTGGGTGAAAGCCTGCTGCTCCTTCTTGCTTTCCACGGATCACAACGATCCTTAGCAGCACCTTGGGCCTGCATCTTCCCCCCGAGCACACCTCGGCCCGCCCTCGACTGCCCCAACCCTGCCCCAACCCACGGCCATGGCACATCGTGGAGCATTGGAGCATTTCTCAGCCTGGAGCCTCGAGTTTTCTCTCCCGAATTATTTATTCACGTTGCATATTTACTTCAGCTTTTTGTTTCGAAACAAACCGGAGTCTGTCCCATCACAGATGGCCGGAGACAGACTGAGATCCCGTCCCGACGGAATATGAAAACACGGCGAAGGATCACCGCGAATAACTCAATTAAGATGAACAACAACAGCTTGTTGTTCTGTGATTTGGGGCGAAAGGGCTCACTGAAAGCTGCCTGAGCACGCTGTTCCTCGGGGCGATCCGCCGAGGATTCTAGATCCGCAGCGGGGCACTCGCTTATGCCATCAAACCCGCTTGAAATAAAACTCCGGAGGCGGCGGGGTGCTGCGGGCGGGGGGCCCAGACACGGCCCTGCTTCCCGGCCGAGCAGCGCACTCCCTCCCATTGCCTCCGTTACTGCGGCCCTTTCTCATTACCTTAGCATTATCCCCTCTCAGTCTTGGGTGCGGGGCTCAGGATTTTCACTTAGTCCTGCCAGCAGCACCCCGACACACAGTGCCAACGCGTATTATTCACAGCTAAGCTCGGGTCCCGCGGAGAAGGGACACCGCTTGGGGGCGGCCCGGAGACAGGGGATGTGGCCCCGTCTACCCTGGGCCCCGCAGGGCCTCGGATGCTCCTCGGCAAGGGGGGGACCTTCAGCAAAGGCACGAGGCTCGCAGACAAGACAACAACAGCAGCAGGCACATATGGTTAAAATAAGGAGAGAGAGCCTTTCGCCTCAGGGGATTGGCACTAACTAGCCAGAAATGCAGGGTACTGCATCCAAAGTTCTGGTGGGCTTCTGCAGGATTGACAACTGAAATCATGCTACAAGCATCACTTTGACAATATTTGTAAACTTCGTGTTTCCCGGGATCTTCTTGATCAGAGCTATATCAGGCTGGTATGAGCTCAAGCCACGAAGGTCTTTTTTTTTTTTCTTTTTCTTTCTTTTCTTTCTTTTTTTTTTTTTTAATTCCTCCTCCTTTCCCCTCTTCCGAGTTGATGAATAGCGATCAGGTTTCTTTTAATGGCTGCCCCCTATTCTCACAGCCTCCCACAACTAACCCGAGAGCCGGTTTCCTCGACCTCAGTTAATTCCACTGATTATTCCAAGATGATGAGGAAAGCACGAAGATTGTTCACTGCTCCTACCGATTCCAAGCATTTTTGTTACCATCTCCATCCCCGGCTCACGGGGATTTAACCGGGCCGCATTTTTAGGATCGGGCTGCCCTTCCCCTCCCTTCTCAGCTGATATCCTCCTGCTCGTGGCTCAGTGCTCGGTGGCGGCGCAACCCTCGGGCTGGGGCAGTGGTTGGGGTGTTCCTGGGTGGGGGTCGGGGGTCGTCAGAAGGGAAGCAAACCTAGGGTCGTCCCCCGTCGTGCTAAGGTTTTCGACTCCCCCATAGAAACGAAACCGGCCCCCTGCCGCGGGCTCTGTGGAGGCCGTCCCGGAGGGCCTCTGGGGGAGATCCACTCCGAGAAGTCTCACTAGAGGGCTCTGATACTCAGCTGCGACCGCTGCTCGGTGAACGCAAGGCTCCGTTCTCGCTGTCTCGCAGCCCGACAGCTCTCCCCCGCGCTGCCGAAGGTGCTCCGCGCGGTGTCACCACTTCCAGAAATGCCTTCTCTGCATCCATCCCATGCAAAAAGCGAGGATAGTGGCCCCCAAAGCATCCCAAGCTCCCGCTTTGCATCCATGACGCATTTATCTTTGTCAAGAATCAGGGAACGATTGGTATTTACAGACAGGTAACATTTCTTTTTCTCACTAGAAGGAGGACCTTGTGTAAGTTCTTCCATGGTCTACTGAGCTCATTGTGCCCATAAATACACCTAGAATTTAATTCTGCAGGGCTGAGGCAAGCTGGAATGCAATGCAGCATTCGCAAGCAACACACATGGATATGTGAATGTCAAAGACCAGGAACCAAACTACTCGGAATCTGTTTCCACTAGGGATTTTTTTTTTTTTTTTTCCATTTTAAACAACTTCTATCATTTGCTGTTGTGAACAAATAAAACCAAACCAGCCTCTATCAATGAGATCCGAGGCTGTTCTTATGTGCAAGGGAAACTTCATAAAATGTTCCAATGCGTTCAATTTGTTTTAACTCCCAAGAATGTTGTAACAACCAATTACCAAAATTAGGAAGTGCAATTTGGTTTGTTTGCAATATTTTGCAATTCTCTCAGAAGCTTTGTGTACAGATCAAAACTGAAGCATAAAAGCTTTGTGGAAAGCTGGATAGTTTAGATAATTTAACAACAGTTTAAAGCCAATCCATTTTCCAGTGGAAAATTTGCTACTTCTGAACTTGTGAAAATGTTTTGCATTTGAGTCTTGGATTGTTTTGACCTCCTCTTTCCGGAATTAATTCGGTCTCTGTCCTTTGATTTCTTCTCCCCTTTATTTCATAGGTTCTTGAATCAGCTCAAGTGCACTGTGGACCTTTTAATTCCCAGAAAAGCTCTGTGATTTAAACAGACTTGGTGTCCCATTTCATTCTTTTTTTTTTTTTTTTTTTTTTTAATCATCAGTTTGATCTTCATTACAAACAGAGACTTTAAGACTAGTCAAATAGTGACTTTGTTGATTATTTAAGATGCAGAAAAGGCCAGCCCAGTGAACATGGAGTTATTTTCAGGCAGTTAAGCCACTAAATCAGCAAAATCTAAGGCTCTGTAACTTGCTGGTTAAGGAAATATCTGCTTGTGAGGCACCATTCCCATTACTGTTTTCTTCAATAGCCCCATCATGTGTGCATGGTGAGTATATAGTGCTACCCTTTCCATTGGAAGATGCCAGTCCTGTTTACTCGAAATAGGAACTTAGTTTAAATATGTGTGCAAGAAGGGACTTAACTGAGTCTCACCTTACTGATACTCCATATTTCTTCATTCTTTTAAAACAGTTTAATCATCACTTAAGCAGTTTCCAGTAGTTCTCTTCATTCTCCCCATAAGTTGCAGAAAAAACCCAGACACCTGATGCAGAGCTAAAGATTCCCTCTAGTCACAGAGAGCTGTAAAGTGGGATTCTTCTGTAACCACCTCTTAATGTTTTTCTACTACAGCTGGTAAACAAGTAGGAAAATATTTGTTACAGGGTATGCGTATATATATATATGTATATATATACACACATGTTTGTATATGTGTTTATATGTATATAAAACAGTTTTAATTAAGTTTTGTTTAATTTTACTTTAGGTTAAAACTGAGACCATCTTTTCTTTAAAACTAAAACACTGGGAGAACTACCTGACAGCAGTACAAGTTAATAAACGTTATTTATTAAATTGTTCATTTCAGCCACACGAGAAGAGCATAAGGATCAGATTATGAGATGAGATGGACAAAGTCCACAAATAATTTTATAGAAAAAAAATGATTTTTTTTTTTTTTTGTCTGATCAGCATTTTGAATCAAGTATAGCGATGGAGGAAGGTGTTGTGTCTGTGTTTGTTTTCAAGTGGAAGAAGGTTGGCAGCAGCATTTGGAACACATGGCATAAGTCTGGGAACCGGGCCTTACAGCCATCATAAAGAAGTGAGATTCAGCTTCCAAGAAGAGAAGAAAGTAAAGAGATATAATTGGGTGAGTTACATGAGTTATGATGTGAAAGCTATAGTGTAATGACCATGTTGAATGCACACACAGAAAGGAAAAGCGCTCAGTGCCAAATTGGATGCCAGATTTCTGGCTGGCAGAGGTGAGCAAGAAATTCAGTAAGGAGAGGGCTGTGTATGTAGGTGGTTCTCTTAACTCATCAAATGCTCTTTGAGACCTTTGACTACAGAGAACAGAGGTGGGATCATTAATTTAATGAGTCAGGGTAAACAGAATGAATAGACTGCAAAAGAAAAGAACACAGTGGCAGCTACATTCCAGAGAAGGTTGTAGATACCATAGAAGATTGTGGGACTGTCAGAGGCCAGTCCAGTTAGTGCAGTGATTTCTGACCTTAAATGGGATGAAGTCCTCACCTGGGTGGGGGATTCCTGGAGGGTGAATTTAGTCCATAAGACATCTCTTCTCTATAGCTGCAGAAAGTATGAAGAAGCTATTTCACGGGGGAAGGTTTCAGTTAGGGAGATTTTAAGTAGAAAGAGTGTGCTTGTGGGCACCTTAAAATTGTCTGTGGCCAGTGGCTGCAAATAGGAAGAAGGAAGCCAAGAAATCTTTTTATTTTCTCACACTATTTTTTAATGGTAAGAGTTCTATTTTTTTCCACCGTCTAAAAAAAGGATCTGCACTTGCCTATTGGATCAATAAGGCATAGTCAGCTCCAAGATAGAAATATACAACATGATTACTTTCAGGTAATTAGAAGGTTTGTATTTTACTTCACATTCCTGAGAAATCTGTCTAGGCATTTCTACCTCATCTGACCAAAGCCTTCATGTAGAAGGGCAATCTGCCTGTCAAAGAAATTGGAGGGAATCTATGGACCCCATTTCCATCCAATGAAAGATGTTTTGTATTCACCGTCATTAACTGTGCAATTTGCATTTGTGTAGAAAGTAACAGAGGAAATATCCCAAGTTCATTACCAAAAGGTAATGAAGAACATCCCCACAAATTCATATGATCTGGACTGGAATTCTGAAGAAGTTGATAGAATTGGGGAAAAACAGAAGGATTTGGCATGAAGGAATGAGGAGGATGGGGTTTATGAAAGAAAAAGTTTGAAGTCTTCCAACTTCACTCAGGAAGTGTTAGTTCACTCAGTTAGGAAACTGGCACACTTATTGGCCATCCAGGATGGCACAGATCTTGTCAATATCAGAGGAATAACATTTTCACAAAGATGAACTGCCACTGAGTGATACAGAAATACGTTTGTCTTCAACATCAGGCAGGTATTTTGGGAAGATAAGTCCCTGTATTATTAATTATGACACTTTAAAAATGATTCTGTTCCTTGGGGACAAGAAGACAAACATTTATCTCTGTGGTTATATTTCACAGAGCACTCTAAAAGCATCAAAGAAGTGAAAGATCTTGTTCCTGGTGTATATTTCCTTTGGGCTAATCTTTCAAGGCTCCAAAAGGTGTTGAGATACGGTTGATGTTATGAAACCTTCAACACTAAAGCAGATGTACATAGTTCCTCTTTTGAGAAGTCTTATTCTGATCTCTGGAGACCCATATAGCGGTCCTCGCTAAATCATTTTGAGCAGAAGGGGAATGTGTCCAGAGCATTAAGGAAGCAACAATCTGTAGATGAGCATTATATATGGAGTTTGAGGAGGCAGGCACTTTTCCTCCTGTATTATAAATAAACAAGAAGTCACTGTGTAGTGTGTGGTGATGAAGGCTGATACTCTGCTGCTGAATAAAAAAATGTTATGCAAAGACTCAAACTATTTCCTTATACAGTCCTCAAGAAATAGGCTTTTTTTTTTCTGATACATCTAAAAATTCATTGGCAAATATGCAACCGATCAAACCTCGCATGGATGCTAACACCCAGATGTGTGTGTTTGTGTGTGGAAGCAATCTATGGCTAACAGTAACAGAACTCTTGGATAGAGAAATCCTGTAAAAATACAGATTAGGCACACATAAGTTAAATGTGTCTAACTAACGTGCCAAGAATTTATAGTTTTATGAAATCTGTATTATGTAAAGGTCTTTCAATATTTCCTTCTAAAAAGTTTTCATTAATGTACAGAAAGGAGGATATGGATTTCTGTAATAAGCAGAAGAACCTCCCCATTTTATGTACAATAAATGAAAATAACCACATGACTTTGATTCCTTGGCTTCCCTCTCTCTCCAGACCTCCATTAGAAGTTAGTACTTGAGTAATCCAATCTTTTAATAATAAGTTATAAAATAAAACCATGCAATTTAGCAATAATAATGAATGGTAAGTTTGCTTGCTGGCTGGAACTCCTGATTGATACTGCCCAATATTTGCTGTGCTAAAAATCTAGCAGTACTGAATTTGACCATTGGGATTGACAACCTAGATTTACAACAGAGACGGGAAGAAATGCAAATGCAGATCTGAATTTTATATTTTAAGTGAGAAAGTACCTATATCTGAGGAGAGTCTTGTCTTGTTCATCTTCATATACTTCAGTAAATTATGAGGAGCTATTTTATAACGAAGAAATGACAGAGGAGGTAAAAATCAGAAAAAATTCAGAGCTCAAATGGAGGGTTAATACTTGCAGGAATTCAAACCTGCATTCCTTAAAAACCTTCCCTTTGACTTATCATCCAGGGGAAAGAAAAGAAAAAAAATTATCTGCGTGTACCTCTATGTCTTGTAATATATATTATACTTATGTGCACACACACTTATATATATATAAGAACTTTATTTACTCTTTTAATAAATATGGCCTAGCCTTTCTTTGCATCATCTTGTGAAATCAGTTGAAGTTTTGCTGAAGTAAAGAGTTCTTAGTATTGTTGCATCAGGTACATTTCTTTGACAAATAATGAAACATGCAGTAGATTTGACAAAACTTTTTTTTTATTATTATTTTTTTATTTTTTTTTCTGGTGGAGCTATGGAGCATTTGAAGCCAGCAAACAGGTTCTGGTGGAAGGTTTCTACTGATACAGAATATGCTCTTTCACTATATGTAATTTTATATATACATAACATATACCCATAGGTTGCTCTGAAAATAATGCTTCCTATTTATTTCCATGGAAACTATAACAGCACTGCTGATAGAGGAAATTCTCATTCTCTACAAAACCTTTTTTTGACGTAGTCTCCACCATTAGTTAAGCATTTTCACTTTTGGTGAACAAAAGCCTGCATGCCGTGCTCATGAAAATCTGTACCCATGGAAGTGGCTCACTGTTTCACAGCTGCTATGATGGCATCACTGATAGGAAAACGTTGCCCATGCATTTCATCCTTCATCATCCAGAGCAGATGGAAGTCAGAAGGTGCCAAATCTGGAGTGTACAATAGGTGTTCAGTAGGACACTTCAGACAAGTTAGGCAATGTGCATCACAGTCTTCAAGCTGGTTGGCTTGGTGTTATCATATTGCAAGAGAAAGGTTATTTTCTTTGGCCTGACTCTGAAAAGTTGAGCCTTCATTTTAAAAACATGATGTAGCAGTCAGATTTATTGGTTTATTTGTGCTCCAGAAAATCTGTAAGAATCATCCCTTTCCTATTCTGAAAGACTGCACATCACCTTACCCACTGAGGGCTCTATCTTGAACTTTTTCTTTGATGAGATATTCACTTCTTGCCGCTTCGTGGACATGGATTTTTGACTCTGGTTTGTAGTGGTGACACCATGCCTCACTCACTAGTAATGATGTAATCCAGGAAACTGGATGAAGTAAACTGTTACCTTCAGCCTTGTATTGTTCAATAGATACTGAGAAACTTTCACGTGATGCTCTTTCTGTTCCTGTTTGAGCATTTGCAGGACTCACTTTGTGCAAACTTTGTGATATTCCAAAATTACCATCATTATTTTCAATGCACTGAAGCTGATATTCAACTCTGTACTCAGTTCTCTGGTTGTAATTCACCAATTAGTGTGGATGAGCTGATTGAAACAGTCTTCATTTTGTGGTGTGACAGCCATGCATGTCTGTCTGGAATGTGGCTTGTCTTTCATGTCTCTGTTGCCACTGCTGAAATGCACCACCCACCTCCTCACTGTGCCCACATCCACTGTTTGGACTCCATAAACTTTCAGCATGTGTCAATGAATGTCAGAAGATGCCATTTTTTTTTTTCACACAGAGGAATTCAGTGACATACCATTGATTTGCATGCACTTCCATGTCAGAGGCCATTTCGTCGGATTGTCCCTCTGTTGCCATCTGTCACATGGCAACAAAACAGAATATCTGTGGGAAATTTCAAGCTCTACGAACACGTTACCGCCTCTGATGTTGTGGGCCAACATAATAAAATAGGAGGCATTAATTTCAGAGCAGCAAGCTTGGTAGAAAGGTGAATTAACACAGATTAGATTTTCTGTAATACCTTCACTGAAGACTGAGATGAGTTTGGGTCATACATCAAAGCAACATGGTCACCTGAAGTGGTCTCTTATTTGAGAAAGGCTGAACCTTGCACACAAAAATGCCTTTCTGCTTCTTTCCTCCAACACTGTATATTATCATGGGTAGATTATCACTGAGAGATCATGTTACTTTCTGGTATCTTATGACTGTGGTTCAACTTCAGAAACAAAAAAGAGCAAAGGAAAGCTGCCAAGTCCATTTGCTTTATGTGACTCCCCACTTCAGATGCACAAGGAAAGGCCTTACCTTCTTAACCTGTGCAGCTGATGCTTGGATTTTCTTTTCATATATATGCTGCAAAAGTAAACCATGGACTTGAGAGGAAACGAGCTTAATATGCCATGTGCTTCCTATTTGTTGAAGGTATCAGCACTAGAGCTCCCTCAGTGTGCTAAAACATGAACATTTTTACAGTGCAGCAGATTATGGAAGCTGCTCTTGATAAATTCCAGTAAATGCATTTTACATTCCTCATGCACCTTTCTGTGAATGACAGATTGCCACATTAAGTCTCTAAAGAAGTGCTTGACAAGAGTGATTCAGCACATGAAGAAAGTGGACCATGTGTCTGATTCGGTATCTCTACATTTCTTAACACATTTACACAGGACTGCAATGTTGTTCTCCCTTGTGTGCCAGAGCACGAAGAAGCTTCAGTGTAAGACACTCCTTCACACCACCAGGTCCTCTGCTGAAATACATGTGAAAACAAACATATGGATGTGTTCACCGCTCCTAAAAGTATAGGAAAAATAATAATTTCACTGGAATTCTTTCTTCTTGTCTGGGAGTTAGAGGAAAAGGTACCATGGCAGATAGACAAGCTGTAGAAGATGTGCTTGTTGGGAAGAAGGTTGTAGAGATTAAAAAGCCAGCCCAGTAAGTACTAGAATCCTTTGCTGGAAAATAGAGCAACCAGGCTAATGTACTTTTTCATATTGTATTCTGAAGGTGCTTTTTAGAAGAAGTCAGTTCAAAACAATGCCCAGTAGGACTCTGCTGGGCACAGAAATCACTGCTGGTTTTGTTGATTCAGTGGAACTGATGGGAGCAAAGTTTGAAGACATAAATATATGATTGTATGTGATTGTCTACATACTTAACATATGTAGAATTAACTGTTAAGTGCACTCTAAATAAGGCATATAAATTTACCTGTAAATGCTAGAAGCATTGTGCCTGTTTAGAAACATTAACTGAAGAATTTATCAAATGCAAATTTTAACTTCTTTCAGATCTCTATTTTGTGGTTTCTTCACCAGCATTCAAGGTGGATGCACAAGATTCCATTTTCAGTTTTGACTTAATGGCTTCACTTAAGAAAGAGGAGGAAAAAAGATATATGAATTAAACATTACATATGATTTGGGAAAGCACTTTCAGGAATTCCAGAAAGAAGAGAAGAAAAAAATTTGCTCAGAGTTAGTAGCAACAATGAATAGTGCTGTTACCATCTAAAAGCACACACTTTTCAGTTAGACTTGGCTGGTGAAATGTAGAAGCTTAATGTGGATTACACTTTTTAAATCTTTCAACATAAGAAAAATAGAAGAGATGTAGTGCGCTTTCATTTCAGCGTACTTTGAATGCAGTCTCAAGATAAATGTGAGAGACGGATTGTGTTTGTACCTGTGCCAAACATTGTCGTCAGATATTGCTGTTTTGTTTCATCAGCCAGATGAATTTACACTGGGACATCGATCAGGTACCTACATTTAAAAGAGCGCACTGTCAAATTAGGGGATAGAAAGAGCACATTAGGAGAGAGAAATTATCTGGTGAAAGATTTAAAGACTGACTCACTTGTGTTTTGTTTCATTAAATGTGGGGTAGTCCCCTTTCATTTTCCATTTAGTATGAACATTCATAGACTCCATTAAAATACTGGTTTTGTAACGAACTAGCTGACTCGGGACATGCATGAACCTCATTGGAAAAAACACACCTCACCTTCTTAAAGGTTCTAGATCACTCCAAAATCTGGGGCCCAAGATGGGCAGTCCTACTGGCTGTCTTGGGGAGACACCTGTGTCCTCCTGTAATTTACAGGGCTGTAGAGTCAATACTTGGCTTTCAGGGGTTGGTGGTCTCCATAGGGATGAGGAAGGGTTGGGACGGGGTGTAGGTGTATGCACTCCACAAAAGGTCTCAGAAAATGTTCTCAAGAAGCAAACACTCACACAAACACAAAACAAACAAAAAGACAAACAACAGAATCAATCAAGCAACCAACTAACAAAAAGCTCAGGAAAACTGTGCTGCCATTGTTTTTGCCCTCTTTCCTCTGAGATACTCTCAGAATTTAATCCTGACTCTTTACTCTGACACGTAGAGTTATAGGAGTAACAAGTGGTAATAAAAGAGGGCTTGGCTCAGGCTGGAGTGCCAGGTGTGTAACAGGTTGGGCAGACCCACATGGGTAGAGATAAGAAAAATAGGGGTTTAGAAAAAGTTTCAAAACTTACAACTTACTGTATTTAATCTTTGTTGATTTTTGTATTTTACCACAGATTGACGCTGTTATTCAAGTTAGCAAAAAGCCCTTGTCACAGAATCACAGAATCACCAAAGTTGGAAAAGACCTACAAGATCCAGTCCAACCATCCACCTATCATCAATAGTTCTCACTAAATCATGTCCCTCAACATTCTGTCTTTCAAAAAGTTTTGTCAAGGATTTGTTTTTAAATAAAGGCAGGCAAAATAAATTCTGCATTCTATGTCTTTTAAGTCATTGTCTTCGTGGCAATTTCATACACATTCATTTCTAAACAGAAAATACCTCTGCTTTCCATTTGATATCTTTATGATACCTGTATATATCGCTGTAGGTATGGCCAGCACCCAGCTGATTCTGCAGCTCACCTCCACTCTGCACAGCAAGACCAGGCCATTGCTTGTTCAGGCAAGAGCTACACAACGCAGAGACCTCCATGTGTTTTCATCTTGCTAAAAGTCACTTGGCTATTCTTGCAAGGATCCATTAAGGCAGGATGCATTGGAAGAAGCATCTGGCTGTAACGGAATCTTTCCCCACACATCTTTCTGCTTGCTGCTCTCTAAATAACAAGACATTACTGCTTTGTTGAAGTTGAAAGACACAGCAAACTATTAGGAGCTTTAGTTGTACCCAAAATCTTGGAAGTACCTAGAGGGTTGCTACTCCAAAGCCAGACTTCATGGCTTAAACACATGTGTTGTAGAAAGTGCTCTGTATAAATTGTCAGCTTTGAAACCAAATACATCCACATCTAGCCTACACCGTAAATCAACCTTCTGTACTACTTTCCAGTCAGCCATACACAAGTAGCTTGATTTAATTTAAATGTTTTATGGCAGAGATGTATTTTAGCTAAAATGATATTTTCACACAGAGGGGGGGGAATAAACAGGACTGCTTTACTAATGAAGTGAAGGGCTGCAGGATGGTAAGAGACAGGTACAGGAAGCGTAGGTGTGGCACCAAATCCCTACCATGCCATTTCAATACCTGTGCTTAGTGCCTAGGTAGCCTTACATTCAACTCTGTAACAGCCCCACAACATATCAGTTTCCTGTGAAGGTTTTCACTCTTCATATCCAAAAGGACATTTCAATTAACGCATGCAAAATGTTGCCCCAGGACTTCATAGTGAAAAGAGCCAAAACCCAAACCTTCTTTTGTCCCCAGAAATATTCATTCATCATTAAAATTATTAGAGAGGAAATGGCTGAAATATGTCATTACAAAATTGAAGTATTTCCTTTGATTGTTTAAAATCTCTGATTTAATTTGTCTCATACATATTTTTTCCCTTTTACAGTATAGAACACTGCATCTTACCATATGTGAAATGTTTCTTAAAGGTGTCAAAGTGACTTGTCATGGGTTTGGAATGAGAACTAAATTAAATGTCCATACTTTAACATACTTATATAAATAACGAGATATTCCAGTATAAACCATTCATTTGGCAGTCATTTCTACATCAGCAACTACAAAGTGCTATAGATTTCCTGCCTGACTTGACACATGCAAAGAAAATCAGGAAGGAAAATGTGTGTGTATGCGTATATTTTATAGAAAAAGACAGCCTCTTGTATTCTATTGTCATTAAAGTATTTCTAGCTTTTTTGGAAATAGTGCAAGAGGTTTAACAAAATGTTCTGCATTCACAGCAGAACGCTGGAGCATTCAGCTGCTTCCAACTGCACTCCAAAACTTGTTTCCATAATTTAGAAACAGAGAGGGTGGAAATGGATAACAAAGTCATTAATGAGCTCCAAAAATGATTTATTATGGGTGATATAGCGTCTTTGCTTTTAAGAAAAATACATTAAATAAAAATTCTTCATAAAATAAAAATTCTTTCCTATTGAACATTGTGCAGAATTTGGTTTATTAGTGTATTATATCACCACATTGCCTGGTCTGGCATTTCTCATACAAATAATGTTTCAAAGTGCTAGCAAAAGCTTGTGAACTACAGTGCAAACCATGTTAGGAATACTGCTTGTAGAAACACAACAGTAGCAAAGATCCTTCTGCTGGGGTTCTGGAGATAGTTAACACTGGAAGATCCTTTTATCTTGCATCTGCTGCACAAACTTGCATAACACTTGGCTAAATAATAAAAAATGATAACCGATATTTAGTTCCAATCTTTCCATCTGCCTAACTTCTTTATGCCAGTTTTTAGGTTGCCAGTCTTTCTCATGCACACATCCATGCATGCATGCTCTGAAAGCACCAGTGATCAATGAACAATGTCATCTAGGTGGAAATATCACATAGCTATAAAACAACGTCCAGATTTGCTGGCAGCAGGCCTGAGGACCAATCCTGGACCTACTGAAGGGAATGTCCTGGGCCCTCAGACCAGAGGCACGCAGTCTGGACCAATGCATCCACAGACTTTTCTTACCAGTAGGATCTGCTGGATTTATGTCTGGGACATTCTGGTTGGGGTGTGAGTAGAAAATTTTATTCTTTCCAGGCATGGAGTAAATGTCTGTATTCCTGCCTTTATATTTGAACATGATTCGTCTCCAAAAACTCTAACCAACACCTTGGATGATCTCTGAAATCTCTCAGGAATAAATAATAGAAAAAAGCCAAACCATTCCAATGCTTGTCTATGCTGCGGTGACTTAAAACATTAAGGTAATATGGCATATGATGGTGTCAAAAGTTCATAAATGTAGCTAATAGGTATTCAGCTTGCATGATAATGCAGAAATGTTTCCAATTAGTTATACGCACATTGCAACTAGCTTCAAAACAGTGGTTAGTTACTCAAAATCACAGACCTTCAACAAATAATTTGATTTAGTGACAGTCTTCACTTAATCACACCAAATTAGACCATTTGACATTTTTACTGCAACCAACAACTGAAGCCTGTAGAAACGAAGCAATAATCTTGCACTGCACTCTTCACAACCTCAGTCTATCATGAAGGGAAGAAATCTGTCTTTCTGTGGTACAATATGAGAAGCTGCAGAATCCCAGCAGGGGTAGTGGTTTGCCTTCAGCACCCATCCATGATCTGGTTGCATCTATAGCATACAGAAGTACATGATAGCAATACCCCTATGGAATCATAAAATCACAGAATTGTTTGAGTTGGAAGGGCCATTATAGGTCACCTAGTAAAACTCCCCTGCCATGAACAGTGTCCTTAGCGTACTATTGCAGTAACACAACAGCATTTTTTCCCTTGCATCTGCCAGGAATAATTTACTGACAATTTATTATTCATTTGGCTGTGGGTTGTATAGATTTCATTAATTAAACATCAATTTCTGTAAAAATTTTAAACCTGTATGAATCAACAAGATTGCTTTTGATTGAAACCCCCTCTAACAAGCAGTCTCACCAAGTATTTCCTGAGCTAAGCTCTGCTTTTCTGGCTTAAGAATATGTATCAATAAGTCAGGGGTATAAATGTGCCAAAGGGGCTGCAATTATCCTCAAAACAAACATTGGAAAAAAAAAAGAAAAAGACACAAGTCATTGAAAAACATGAATAAGGCACTTCGATTTACCTTGTCCACAGTGACTCCATTAAATAACGATGTATTTATTATGATTACAGCAAGGTTTGAAGCCTATTTTATTTTTTAACTGCTTAACTTTTGTTTTTCCTTTCTTCTGTTTACAGCATCACCACTTGAGGTGCAACTACAGTCATGTTGTACAATCATGTTTTAAGCAGATTCATCACAGAGTATGATACAGCCCAGTCCGTGAAAAAGCCCTTCAAGTTCCTGCTGCCTACCTCTAATGTAAACAGCTGAAAACACAAGTGGAATACCTGAGGGAAAGGGTGATACAAGGTACTGAAGTACTCAGAGCCCCTACTCCACCATCACTTCTTCTGAACACTGGTCAGATGGTTCTTGTTTCAGAGGCCGTTGGGGTAAAAAGTGAATGGGAGAAAGACAGATTATGGATTGTCTGCTTCCATATTCTGATTCCAATATTGCAGAGAGGTAGAAGTCTAGGAAAACTCATTAGTTTATTATATAGCCATAGTCTTTTTTTTATATATTATACTCTGAAGACTAAGCAAGTCCCAGAGTAATATTTTGAATTGTTCATTAAACAAAAAACATTCTAAGAATGCCCACAGAGGTCACATATTTTCAAGTGTTAGCACTTCTTTCTTTATGGTGCTGTGCCCTTCTTTCTCCCAAAGTTTTATTTCTCCATTAATTTTAATTAGACTTTCAACATATTTCAAATACACTTAAAGTGCAGCATCCAGCTGGGAAAGGTTGCTGGCCAAAACTGGCCAAGATGTCACAGAGATACATATTCCCACATCATCCCATCCTTCATGTCTAAAATGTTGCAATTTCCATCCAACACAAATACACACACATAGAGACTCAAACACTCACATGAATGTGTTACTGGAGAGCAGTCTTATGAAAAGATCTTATGTTAGTAAGACAGAATAGACAGAATAGAGTGGAATAGAGAAAAAGAAAATAACTCAGTTACAAGGGACCTACAAAGTTCATTGAGCCCAACTGCCTGACCACTTTAGGGCTAACCAAAGGTTAAAGGATATTATTAAGGACATTACTCAAATGCCTCTTGAAAGCTGACAACATTATCAAAGAGCTACAGTTACCCGAAGTTCCCCTTGGCTCTTATTACATTGCACAGTGTCATTTAGAAAATACTAGTGTTGTTGGATTATCAGTGCCAGGAGAACAGTAAAAAGAGGCACAAGTACCACTGGCCACTTATAACATCTGCTGGAGGGAATGGTGCCCTCTAAGCTGCGAAACACAACCTCGCAAACCAAAATGAATTCCTGGAGCCATGAACATCGTGGTTTTCTGGTGAAGCTCTGAGGTAGTTCTAGCACTGTGGTCAGATTGGCTTTTCAGTGCTTGGGAAGAGTGAAGGCAATGTTATATTACCTGTACACCATTGATCTGACTTTGGACTAAGCAAGTTCAGGCTGGTTATCACTGAGGAGCCCTTCATGCATTCAGTATTCAAACCATAGTTAGAAATATACTCTCATGAATACCTAACACATTTTTCATTTATACTGTGATTTGTCAATCAGAGATGTGAAATATGAGTGGATTATTAGAATTATTTATTTATTCCAATACATTCTTCTGCATAAAGTGCTGGAAGGTGTTATCGGTTGCTGCAGCCCAATTCAAGGCCATGTTTAACATAACTTTAATGAAAAAAGGCACACTTTCTGCCTGATGCTATAGAGAACTGGGACAGGACAGTGACACTTTCATGAGGCTGAACAGAACAGACTCGGTTTTCTGGGGCAGCACTCTGTATTGCTCTACATTGCAGTCTTAAGGGATGTAATTTTGTGTGGAGGTGGCAGGGAGGGGACTCCCCACTTGTGTACCTGTCCCTTTCTGACCTCTTGTGACAAAGCTCTTTTCCCATCCTTTCAGCTACCATAAACCATGCTTTATGAGGTGGAAATCTCACTCAGAGCACATTTCTGCTTTTCCCTAGCAAGGGGTGAGCAACAGAGCATTTCCTTCCACCTTTCTCTAACACCTGGCCAAGGAAGGAAGAGGCAAAAAGCTCCAGAGCCTTGTCAGCTCCCTTCCCTTTTCCTTCTACCTGAATGAAGAAGAAACAGAATCCCTCCCCAGCCAAGCCTGGGGAAAAGGCTCAGAGGAAAGGGAAATGTTGGGGTTGCAGAGCTGGCTCGGACAGTGAGACAAAACTTCTTGCTGCATAAGTTTCTATATGGGGATGATGGCTCCTTTGGATGAAGTTGTTCTGTTTTTTTCATACTACAGAAGTACTACATGCCCTTGTCTCAGGCACTGAGAGCTTTATGAATCCTGCCAGGATCATCTCCCACCTCTTATGCAGACCTTGGAGTAGTGTTCCATTCAGAAATGTGAACATATGCAATTCCCTACTGTTCAAGACTCCTCAAATGAGAGCCAGATTACCTGGGATCATGAGAAAGAGAAACTGAACCATAGCTATAGTCCGGGTATACTCCAAGATCACTTCTACCCACACAAATATTTACTTCCAAGAGAGTCAGAGATATACATTCTGCAAGACACTGCATTATTTTCCAGTACTTGTAATCTCCTGATCGGTGTTGTTGATCTGATAGCTGCCTGAGGTATAGGTTACAACGAGTTATCACACTTTTCTGGCAGCACTGAGTGGAATGAAAAAGTAGTAGGAGAAATGATCAATTGCATGAACTTGGAATGGCAGATAAGAGGCAGATCCATTATTTCCATCTGCAGAAGGCAGCCATCTTATATCTCTATGATCTTTAGTACAGATAAAGGTGGAATAAATCTCTTGCCTTACAGAAAGCCCTCTGTCCCCTTGGTTCTGAGCATAAGCTCCCCTGGCTGCTGGAGCATAATATTGAAAAAACAGATTTCACTATTTGTCTATGCAATTAATCATATTCATTTTAAGCTTGTGCCTAAAATTCAATCCCATTTTAAGTTTTAAAAATGCTTTGTGGGATCAAGCCAGTGATTCATAAGCATATTTATAACTATTATTTCCCAATTCATTCAATCTCCAACCCATTCTTATCGGCAAAGAGAGGCCTAGAGTTTTCTGTTGCTGGTAGATTTGTACAACAACAAAGGTCTCCCTTCAGTTCCTCTCTGATAGGATTGGATTAACTATGTTACTGTTTACATTGCTATACCTGCCAAATATATGGCAAAGTAGAAATGGGGAAACTTGTCCTGATGTGAACATGTGGACAATAGAGAATGCCAGAACAAATTTCATCTCTGTATCTGTGACAATTCCCATTTCATTTTGGTTCAGGACACTAGAATTTAAGATGCACAAACAAAGAAAATGCCAGTTTCTAATTTAAGATGGCCATTTCTTATGAAAAACACTCTGAGAATACTTGTCAGAAAATAATGTTACTTGAAAAGCAAACTGCATCATTTTTTTTCTCCATCAGAGTCCTATTTGGCCTATTTTCAGAAAGATAAGTAAGACAGAAAGGAGACAGCTTATTTTTGGGGATCTTAGGATCTTGTCTCGGGATTAGGATACTAAAATGAAGGTTCAAATTTATGCTTGTGTTATGAACATAACAGAGTTGCAGAAGACAGACTACAGCAAGACAGGGTAATATTTTTTTTCTCCTTCTTTCTGACTTGATGTTGCATGTGGAGAAATGCTGAAGAGTGTCAGTGAAGGATTAGAAAAAAGGTGAGCCTCTGTGTTGGAAAGCCAACTCTCTTCTCCCTTTTCCCATCCCATTTTACATACCCATCAGTGATGCTCTAGACACACACCTGGAAACTTCAGACTTGAACATATTATCATATATGGATGTACTTTAATTTCAGTGAAGTTTTTCTGTGGATATACTCAAGGAATTGAATCAAGCAGTGTCAGAAAATGCAAACTTATGTAGCCATTTCCTTTAGAGTATGCTCATTTAAATAGCATGTTAATCTATTTTTCCCTGCTGATTGTAATATCGGTAGCATCCTCAGAAGGTGGAACAGAGAGTAGATCTGAGATTAGGGATGTATACTGCATAGGGAACATGATTAACTATTTGCTATTTATCCCAATTTCATGGAAAAAAAAAAACTGAACACAGTCAATACTGACAAACTTGTAGGCAAGAGTTCAAATCAAATCCTGAGAGCAACCACTGGACTTTGAATGGTTTGAAGCAGAGTTTGGAGCAGTATTTCATACTCATTTCTTACAGTCATAGTGGATCAAATCAGAAGTCTGTTTCATATTTTCTTTGAATTATGAGAGTTCAAAATCCTGATTATAACTTTGCTGCTCAGTGTATCTGTATTCATTGGCATTAGCATTTCTGAACGGATTAACTCAGCCATTGTGAAAAACAGGTTCTGCAGTTTACTTAAAGATAAGCATGAGCAGCGTCAGGTCAAACATTTTGGAAATTTCCCAACAGAAAAGGCTCCTTGGTGGAAGCTAAATGTTCTGTAGAATAGCTGTGAATTTGATGAGACTATTGAAAAGAAGCCAGCAGGCATCTGACCAAAACCTTACTATTTTTTCTGCCAGTCCACCTATCTTTCTTCCCTCTCCTAGACAAAATCAGCCTCTGTGGGCTAGCAGAAGGAGTGGGGAAAAAAGGAAAAAAAACAAAATAACAAAGTGAGTTTTGGGCTCCTGGGCAGCATGTTTTGGGCTATTGTTCTGGTAGCTTGAACTGACAGTACCTGACTGTCCTTCAAGATGAGGTACTGTAAAAGTTTCAAATGTGTTTTCAACAACAAATGTGAAATTTTCACAGGGTTTATTTGTGTGAGTGACTATTTGTGTGAGCAGAGACAACCGCTGTTTCACAGATCTCCAAACAATCATTACATGGAAATAAATGTCACTAGTTACTGAGCTATGCTAGATATGATCTCATGACCTAGAAGTCATGGAAAGCTTTCTGTATAAACCATTTTCTCAAGCAAAATTATGCCACAAAAAAGAATAGCCTTATTTTTCATTATCTCTATTATTGTAACCATTATTAACTTGTTCCTTGATAACTTGATTTATGAAGTTTGTGACAAATTGCTTGCTTAATTGAAATATGTCAGGTTTCTAAATATTGAAGTTAATTACTCCTCCTTTTCCAGTGGAAACTGACCTTTGATTGTACAATATTAATCCACATATTGTATGAATTATGTGAAATACCCATTTTCTATTTAGAGAGAAGTATGCACGTGTTATTGTAGTGGAGTACAGTTACATAATTATTTTTAATTTAGGATATCAGTTTAATTAAATACTTGCAGAAACCAAGATTTTTCAGGAAATTTGCAATTACAATCAATTTGAATGTACTGCTACATTAATATGGTGACAAGCCTAATAATAAAAACTAACTAAGTAATTATGGGCAGGTGCTGAACAGATGTGTAAATAGAAGGTCTCTGCATGGAACTTTGTTATATATCATTTTGAAAAGCAAAAGAAACCTGTTATCCATAGCCATTCATATACGTGGTTATAATCAGTCACAAAAAAGTTCTTTGAATTTAGATAAATCATTTAAAAATGTATATGGCACTTATGCTTTCATTTTCTGTTTCTGGAAAGAAAGTCTAGTTGATTGAAGACTGCTGCTCTACTGTACTCAAAGTCTGCCGCAGTACTGAAATATATTCTTCTTTCAACACATTTATGATGAGTGGGTTTTGAGTTGGAATGATTTAACAGTCCAAACAATTCACATTCCATATTACAAGTTAAACTTTATTTAAAGAAGTGTGTGTGGGGGAGAAAGCTAAGACTATTTTAGAGTTGTTTGCTCAAGTTATTAAATTGCCAAAAGACCAATTCAATCTCAGAGTAGTTGGAAAACAGTGAAGTTGCATTACTACTATGATATCTTTTAGATGGATTTACAGGGTATTCTTTTCTTTTATTTCTGCAAGCCGGTTTATAAAAATACACCTTTTCAGGTCTTTTATTTTTGTGTGAGATTTCTTCTTGTGCTGTGTTAGAAACAATCATATCTGTGATGTAAGCACTCAAGAAAAACTGAAGTAGTTTCTGTAACATTCATATAGAAATCTCAAGGACAAACTGGCACCTGAGGAAAGATGCACGTGAACCAGCTC
>NW_024962252.1:77633260-77708549 GCF_019238085.1 Lagopus leucura | reverse complement strand
GAAGAGAGGAGAGGAGAGGAGAGGAGAGGAGAGGAGAGGAGAGGAGAGGAGAGGAGAGGAGAGGAGAGGAGAGGAGAGGAGAGGAGAGGAGAGGAGAGGAGAGGAGGAAAGATATTAACGGTGAAGCTATAATACTAGTGCAACCTAACAATAAGAAATATCTGGACAGATACCACTCTATTTTATTTGTAAAAGGTCAGACTTCAAAAGTGAAAACATATTCCAAATGTACTAAGAAATATTTCAGAGAGAATAAGTGGCAAACATATTGCAAGTCCTGCATAACTTCTGTTGCTGAATAGTCCATGAGGACTATGCGTGTAGAAGTGTCTTTTATACTCTTTGCTGATATACTATTCTTCTGTACTACCAGCCAATGTTGATGATAAAAGGCAACACCATTAGGGATAACAACCTTTCCCTTCCCCTCAGCTCCAGACTCCATGATAGTCAAGCAGCCTGTAGAAAATGAAAACCAGAGCAGTACTTGTTTCCTAGGAAAAAATGAACTAATTAAAAAGAGTAGGGAGGACAGACCCACCTCGGTTTCAGAGTGGAAAGAAATCTCCAGGAAGCTCTGCTGTGCTCCATCCCTGACAAAGGATCTTTATGCTGAACTTTCTTCAGCTACTGGGCAGGAGACGTTTATTCAAATGAAAGACATTTCAGAAAATTTGGAACACAAAGATTTTATCTTTGTCAGGGGAGCACCTAATGGTTAGTCAAGGTTTGAATAGGATTTGTAAGACAGTGACAACTTCAGGATTTGGTCCCATATGTGGTCTGGATTTTATTACATGAAGCACAAGGCAGCATATAAAACAAACCTCTAAAGTTCTGACATGGAGAGATTTTGCTTGTCCATTCCAAATGAAAGTTGCCTGAATTTCCTGCACCTTCATAGCCAGCCACATATACCTTCTCCTAGCTGAACTTGGATTCCCTTTGCAGCTGCTCCCATACTGTCTCACTTCTTCCATGCTCATTGTCTGAGAAGGCAAAAAAAGAGTTTTCAGAGAAAAAAGGTTTACTTCACAGGTGCAGAGAACCATGAACTGGCTTAACCTTGGCAGCAGTGCAGAGATAGCCCTGGTGACCCACATGCATTAGCACGAGCACCAGGAGCAGGAGTGCTGCTGAACTGACCTCCAATATCCCTGCCTTTCTGCACTGTCCACGACTTCACAGTGAGCTGGTTAATGTTAGGATGGTAATCTTTGCAAAACAGTTGGCATAGATCAGAGAGTATGCACTGAGGTTGCTTTGGCCTCTCTGAAATTCTTTAAGTTACCAGAGTGCCTGTGTCTTCTGTGCCCTCAGTAGAAAATCCATTGCCTCCAGCTGCATTTTCACTGTGTGGGAATTGTTTGAACTCACCACTGTTGCCACAGCTGCTAAAGGAAAACACGTAGTTAAAGATGAGGCTGTGCATACATTATCGATACATGCATATGGCTGTCAAGCTGCTGCCCAACAGCTTCCATAGTTATGTGGCACCTTATGTTATCCAAAGCACTTGGAATTTTTTAGATAACAAAAGCAAACCAAGACAGCTATTATGGCTTTGTGCTGCACTTGCTTCCTGATAGAGTTGCCAATGCAGTACTTTGAATTCTGTGCCAGCAGCTTTGACACTAGCGAAAGAGCAAGCTGTGCTTTTAACAGATGCAAATGCTTTAGTTGCAGTGATCATTGCTTTTTCAAAATCGTTGTCACATATGTGGGATTTCATATGCATACTTTTTCAAAGCAGCAACATTCAGATGATTAGAGCAACATTTTATTAGCACCAGCAGATTTTTAAGGAGCATAAGCAACTGACATTATCTTGACTCGAGCAAGCATTTTACTATCCCACCAGTGCTCGTGCTGAACAGACGCACAACATATGGTTGGCACTGTTGGAAATCTCTATAGTGCCACCGCCGTGCCATACTAGCAACAAGCCATGCTGCTGAATTTCTAGGAATCTACACTCTTCTCTGATTACAGGGGAATAAGGACAAACAAAACAGTGTTGTGTGTTAAGTTACTGGCTTAGATAGTCTCAATTTGAGAATCGCTCGTCACCTTTCCCCATTTTTCTGTATCTCTTAGCATCAAGGGTATAGCTTCTGAAAAAGTGTGAAGTTTCTTGCTTTATTTAAACAAGGTTACCACAAAAGTACAAGAATTTTATACCATCAATTTAGTTCTTTTAATGGCGATTTCAGCAGCAGCAAACACATGGAGAAGTCATTACGTCTGTGAAAGCAACAAATACAATCCAGAGATACTGCTGCGCATAAGACTCCCTTCCACCAGAAGACCAAATCAGTTTTTTTTCCTGCCATTAAATGCATATAATGTTAATTCTAAGCCTCTGCTTTGTACAGGCAGGACCTGACAAATTTTGGCACCATATCCTATTCATCAAAGAAACAGTCCAGACCTAGCAAAGCCTTGACTCTGAAAGTGTGTATGCTCAGATTTAAGTAGTACATGATGTGAAGCCCAGTGCAAGAGAAGGTTTCTCTGAAGAGCCAGTGATGTTTTGCTCTGAGACTTCCATGGAATGGGAGCAGATCTCAGTGTAATTCCTTGATTATACACATTCACGGTTAAAACAAAGCACAGATGGTTAAAATAGAAGACTGGGGTATTCCTTTGGTTGACTGGGAACGAGAAAAAAATCATTTTTCTGCCCTAATTTGGAAGCTTTTCTTAAAATGACCCCCCCCCAAAACAAAACAAAACAAAACAAAACAAAAAACCTAAAAAACTCACTCTCCCATATTTTGAAAATGAAACTATATTTTAGGATAAAAACAACAACAAAAAACCCAAACAAGTTGCCTTAATTTTAGTTAACTCTTTTTCAATATTCCTCTTTCCCACGAACTTTCATCCTTTCTTCAATAATTGCAATGTGACAAAGCCAGCAAAGTTTCTCCAGAACATCCTTTTCTGTAAGGAAGGAAAAAGAGAGCTCAGGAAAACTGTGCTTTACTGCTGAAGAGAATTCATATCAGAGAATACAAAAACTGTCTAGGGCAGAGACTTTGGTCACTGTCCTATGCAGGTAGCTGGCCGAATGGCTGTGCTCTCAGTAGCTTACGCTCCCCTTCTCTTTTTCTCTTTTTTCCTCCCTCCTCATTTCCATCTCTCCACAGATGTTATTTTTACACATTCACATTGGCATTTCCAAATGCATTTGCACAAAGGCTCATTAAGATATTAAATAGTGTCCCTATAATTTATTTCTCTCTGATCAGGACACTGTCAATTCCTTACAGACTGTTCTGGAGCAAGTCTCAAGCAAAACAAAGAAGTTCCATCTTCTTACATTTTTCTTTTGTTAAAAGTATTACAAAATGTAGGCTGCATATACCACTGCAAAATAGCTCTGAAAGAAGTGCAGGGTTTGTCCCTAGAAAAAATATATTTTTTGGTGGGCATAAATTCTCCTTAAACTGAATGTTTTCTATGCCATCGTCGGAAGCTGGACTTGATGACATTTTTAGGTCCCTTCCATCTGAATTATATTATTTTAGAAAACAGATGATGGTCTTTAAAGAGTTTTCCTTGTTCAGCCCAGGGAAATTAATAGGTTTTCTACCATTTTTTTTATTGCAGAACCAAGTGAATAATCTGGTATCAAAGCTGACAGCAGTAGCAGATGGTGTCTATTAGTACACATGCACTGTGTCACTGTGGACCATAGCTTCATCTCTCCCTGGCTGCTCCTTGTGTCACCCCAGTATCATGCAGGGCATCTCAGAGGAGGTGACAGCATGCCAGGTGAAAGTGATGGGCAGGATGCTGGCTCAGGAGCCACCATGCTTATTCTTCAGCCTGCAGAGCTTATCTATGGGTGCACAGTAGTCAGGACAGCCTCATATTTTAAGCCATACAGAGCCTGAAACAAGCTTGTTTTTGGGGCACTCACATTTAACTTAAGGTGAACTTATCCAATCACATCTCTGCTGATGCAAAAAATAAAGACTAACTTATAGGCCTTATTTTTAATTAATGAGGTTTCTTTTCTCTGATAAACGCAATAAGATGCAGGAAGGATCTGTTTGCAGTTTTAATTACACCAGTGTACACACATATATTCACCTCTGCTGATTCCAGAAGCACTCATTATTTGTTCATTATTCTATATGACACAACCTCACATAGGTTACTTTAAAATAAAGTAAGATTTTGAATGCCCAAGACACTTAGACACCTTAGATATTCAGAATATCTACTATTTCCTAGTAGGTGCTCTTCACCTGAATCTCCCACAGATCATGTACACAAACCTACTTCCAGAATATCTACCTATGAGCCAAGAAAATAAACCAAATTCTGATCCTCTAAAACATTCAATATGTATTGCAGTACTGGGGTATCTGACTGACAAAAAAACATTAGGTAAGGCTTTCAAGCTCCGGAGGATAAAGACAGCTACTAGATTATTTCTTTCATGATTAGACCAACATCTGGCTTTCAGCTTCTCTCATGACAGCACTGTGGTTGGGGCGCTACTTTAACTTGCGTTTTCATAAGCTACACTGTTCAGTGATTTATATCAATCTGCTTTTAATCACATTGTGCCAAAATTAACCAACTGTAATTGCCACCCAGGGCAGGCCGTCTTCTGAAAAGGAAATAAATGAAATTAGCTATCAGGACAGGAAGCAGCTGCCTGGCTATGAAGTGGAAGAGCAATCTGTGCACTAGTTTAGACTCACCCCTGTCATGAAAGTGAAGGAGCATGGCATGGGGAGAAAATAAAACGGAAGAGTCCAGGACGTCATCTTTCACCACTCCTCGATCTTTATTCTGTGTATTTTCAGCTGCAAAGAAATGAAAACGTTTTTATTTTTGCTTAACTTCTCAGGAACTCTATTTACAATTCAAAAATGTAACTTCAACTCTGAAACAAAGTACTTCCTCTTTCTTTCTCCCATAATTTCAGTTTGTCAGCAAAAAGACACCCATAAACCCATCATGTTCACATATGTGCATACAGCATCCAAACCACACTGTGCTCTGCAATGTGGTGAGAGCTTCTGCATAGCTGAAGAGAGAAAAGGAATGGGACCTGAAAGGTGGGAAACCTTCTGAGCATACAATTTCCCTTTCTGTACTTCAGATCTCAAACTGACTGAAGCCAGAGAGCAAGTTTCTAGCAGCTTCAGTAGGCTTTGGAACAGGCTCTACTGATGGAGCTAGAAGCAGATATTAAGTTACCTCAGCTTCATAATAGCTGCCAAATTTTTTTTAACTAGGAAATATTAGCAAACGCGATAACACAGTGAAATGTGGTGACAATAGGAATACTGTTCATATCTTGTTCATTCAAGTTCAGACACAAAGTAGAAAATGCTATTAAAACCATGTGGTGATCTTTAAAGTATCTGGCTTTTCTTAAAGCTACTCTCGTTTTACAAGATCAAAGATAAAATCTTTACAAATCATTTTGTTAATTAGACAGTGGTGATACAGATTTCACTGTAAGCATGAAGGGAAGAAGGAGCCTGATTTTCATTCTGGTGCTGCAGAAGTGGAGCAGAAGGGGATAGGGATGGGGAAAAGGGCAGAAGAAGAGCCTTTGTCTCCACCTTAGTTCTTTCCACTGCATAGATCTGTCACAGGAGTGGACTCTTGGAGGTCTTCCCTAGTGAGGAAGAAGGAGGTTATTACACAGCTAACTGACTTCAGAGCTGAAAAGAAAACCGCCACATGAGCCCAGCCCTGAAATACAACCAGCGTAGCCAGTAATCAGTAACAGCTTTCTCCTTCAGTTGAAGATACCAGAAACCCACAGCATGTTTTCAGTAATAGTTTTGATGCATGCCTTGCTATCAAGCTGCTCAAAGAGAAACTGAGGGCCCAAAACTGCATAACTATACCCTATGCCTTACAGAACTAGATCCTATAATCCCACTGATGTATCTTCCTTTTTTTGTATGGTCAAAGGTTTGCCAGATGAAGCCTGATTTATTGTTTATGCTTCTATAATTACCTCATAGAAGTTAAGCCCTCAGATCTACCACACACCTCCTCTTGTAACACCACACCTATTCTTTCCTCTTTCTCTTTTTCTGTCGGCTCACATCTTTACCTCTCATGTCTACTTTCTTTGATGTTCAAACCACTGTCATAATTAATGTGTGCCTGATGAGAGCAGGAAGGCAGGGAAATGACTCCCACTCACTGTACTCTCCTCATTTGCTCCTTTTCTCCTCTGCATTCAGAAAGTTAGTGGGTGACAGCTAGCCCAGGGTGCTGCTTGTACACATCTATTGAGGAATGGGAACACTTAGCAGAACAGTGGACCAGATGGAATGAAGAGCCCCAGATAAAATCACTGTAGCCTGAAAGGGCACCTATTTCCTTCAGGTTAGTCAACAGAAGACACCAGTGGGAAAGGTGCACCCACAGTCCTCCCTGAGGCTCTTCAAAACATAAGAACAAAAGAGCTGAGGTTGCTACTAATATCATCATACTAATGCCTACTATCTCGGAAGTATCCTTTATGGTCATTGTTTAAGAGAGCCTCAGATGTTACTTTCCAAGACCAGCAAATGTAGCTCTGAAGGAGCTTCCTCTTTTGGGTGGGAGGATAGATTCAGTGAAGTGACATTTGGCAGATAAATGAGTAAGCCGAAGCTCTGCCCAAGTAGAAGTGAAAGCTAATCTCAGAACAAAGAGCAAATTTTATTTAGGCCTAAACCAGCTATGAACAATCTGCAGATAGTATGACTTAATACTTGCCAAAAATGCGATTACTAATTTTGTAGGCATGATGCTGGACCTGGTTTAGAAAAGTATTCTATAAACAAAGACATCATAGCCATACTTGGGAAAAAAGATCTGTCACTGAAGCACTCAGCACAGCTACGCACCATCACCAATGGGCATACAGGGCAAATTTTCAAGGACACTCTGCACCAGCTCATCTCTGCTTCCTGGGAACCTGGGGTGCAATTCCTGCTGATTGACTTCTGCTGGAGTTGAAACAGGCCAAAATGAATCAATTTTTACAAGATTACACACATACAAAGAGAACTTCTGGCTTTACCAAGCAAAAACTGGAAGTGGGTCATATTCTGTAACCTGAAAGTTGAGACATTTTGGAAGACACAACAAGTCTATGCAAAAGCATGTTGTCAAATATAAATTGTGTAGTCTGAAGCATGAGTGGTGCCTGTAGGGGAGGGGTGTTCTCATAATTTGACAGCAAATTTCAGTTCTGGAGGTATACACCCTCAGGCTGTGGCTGCGTGACCGAGTTGTTTCAGCATAACAAGTCACCAAATCATAATATCTGACTCTCTGTTTCAAGCCACAGCAGATAAGAAGTGGTTGGTCCTTACTTAGTCCATAATGAAGGAAAGTATACACACAATTACTGAAAATTTTCTGACTCAGAAAGCCCAATAAGCAGTGAATATTTGGCATATACTTGACAAATGCCTTATGTAATCTCAGTAAAATGCCTCTTGAAATTCATTTTAATTGCAAATTCATGGGTTGAAGTGCTTATGCCACATGAAAAGTGCTTTTTACCACATGGCACTCAGGACTTTATTCATCCCGTGTTGCATTTAGACACAACTGTAGGCATATATCTGCAGGGGAAAGTGCCTCCAGATTTAGTTAATTTGCTTCAATAACACTACATTTCAGAGGTAAGTAATTCACATAGTGAAGCCCTTATTTCAAAACACTTTGCTAATACCTTTCAGTTAGAGTGTTTAATATATCTATGCAAAGTCCTCATCTTGATTATAGTCTAAGCGGTCAACTGAGAAGCCTCCCTTTGCACAAGAAAGTGCTGCTTATCAGGACATGCTGAAAATTTACCTTGGAGATTGTCAGAGAGTTTTGAGAATTGGTACAAATCGGTACAGAGCAGCTGGATATAAATCAACTGCAAGTCTTCCAAGTTCTGGCACAGAGCTTCAGTTGAATGAATTTTCTCAGCTGAGAATTGCTCCCAGATCAAAAATCCAGGCTTTGGAGCAAGCACAGCAAAAATATTACTAGCAAAGAGATAACATCTAAATCAATGATGAGTGCCCAGCATATATGACCACCTTATAGTTAAAATAAAAAAGAAGGATTTTTATTAGTTTTACAATTGTGACTAATATTTTCAAGTAATGCCAAATGTTTTACAGATGTTGATATGAACAAATGCTGACTACAGCATGCTGCAGCCCAGAACGGAACCAAAGACTTTGGAGAAATCCAGATCAGAACTTTGCAGTTAGCCTTCCTGCAAACCTAATCACAAACAGTGGTAAATAATACCAAGCCAATACAAAATCCTACATCCAATTCAAGTTTTGCAGGACACTGCAAACTCTGCTGACAGTTTCAGTGTTTGACGGTCTGAACAAACGCTCTGCATCTTAAAGCAACAGAGACCTGGGAAAGGCCTGAAGCTGGATGCAGAAAATGGAATCTTGCTAAAGTGTTGGCAGGGAATAGTTGTGATGTCATAGATGCTACATGCTGCATTAAATTGTTTTGCCCGTCACACATCTACAGAAGACACATTGCATGTGTTTGATGAAGATGATGTCTTAAAAGCAGGGATATGGAAAAGCAGGTCGAAAGTGATCTTGTATTCTTGGCAGAGATTAACTTGTACAGCTTCAAGCAAGGACACTTTTGTCAACTGAGAATAACAAATATGAAGAAGCTCTTGGAAGAGTAATATGACAGAACGCCTCTCAGTTGACTTCTATAATTAAGACACAGCCAGGAGATATTTCTAAGTGTTTTTAGCAGTCTTACTGTCCTCCTGAGGATGTATTTCACCAGTTCAACTTGGGGCAAGGATCAACAGACCAGAAAAGCCTATTGTAAGGAAACTGTTTGAAATATGAAGTCCAAATTTTCCATCTTTCTTTTTCCAAACTGACATCTTAAAGTTCAATGAAGCATTATGTCACATTTATGAATTTTTAAGGATACTGTTGAAGTAATACATTTCTGATTATGGAAGTACAGAAGAGAAACATGACAAAACTGAAAATGAATCTATCTTCCATGCGATAGTCTTCTATACCACTCAGATGTCTGCTTTTATAGATATGTAGTTCCTTATTGATTTTCAGCTGATAAGAGTAGAACAGCTGAGTAGAACAACTCAGGTAGCGTTTTGCTGAGGATGGAAGAACTGTAATGCACTGTGGAAGTTCATGCATCAAATGGCATATACATAGCTCTATTTCTTGACCCAGAACTTGGGATGTAGAAGTCTTCTTCAAAATGACTGCTTTAAACTCTCAGCAGAATATTGTATACTATGATTTCTACACATCTTGACTTTGTAACATTTGAGGTAATTTCAATACGAGCTAGATTTACTCAAACCGTGGTATCAGATGACTTCATGTTTCCCATTACACAAGGGAAATATCAGCAGATAATTGGAAAAGCCTAGATAAATATCTTGCTAGTAAGACAAACAGTGACAATTACCCATTTTCCAGGTGAGATTGGGAATGATCAAGAGCAGAACAGGATTCAAATAGGATTAGAAATATATAAGAATAATAACACAATTATATTAGACAGGAAAAAAAAATGATATAAGAGCAGTCACATAAAGCAATAAGCTCTTTTGGCTTACAGTCCCTTGTAACATTCCGTGGCTTAATGATGGTTCAAGTATTATGGGATAGCTCAGGCTGTGCAGGACACAATGCAGAGCTGAGATTCTGCTATGGAAAGAACCTCCTGTTTGAAACTTTTTTTGAAAACCACTCATTATTAGTATTTACTGGGCTTAGGACAGCTTGTCACTCCCAGAAACAAGGTGCTGGAGGCAGCACTATACTGACCGTAAAAAAAAAAATGTGCTGCTGAAAGCAACAGTCTTTAAGAAGCAAAAAAATTGCCTATTTCCCTGCAGACAGGGAGTTGGAAATTAGCTGCCAGTTTATATAACTAGCTCTGTGCTTCTGGAGAAAGGACAAGGTTTCAAGGACAGGAAGACTAAATAGAGGCACTGAAGATGGCTGCAAAGCCATCTTCCACTGCAAGAATGATTTCTTTCAAAACAAAACCTATCTCTAGGAGTAGGAAAATTCTGCTTTGCTGATTGGGTTGAGAAACTACAAGCTGGCTCTGCTGGTACAAGAATAATCAGAAGTTTTGTCCTGAATTTGTGTGCTTCACTTGTCTGAGCAAACTGATGATGGCATCTGCACTTGTTAACCTGAGAGAAATCCTTCTCTTTTCAGAGGAACTTTAAGATTTGTTCATCTGATGTACAAACATTTCTACAGTAAAAAAAAGAAATACAAAGTCATCTTCAGTGAAGGGAGAGTTTTTTTTTTTCCCAGTTCTTTTATAGTTCTGAGATGATAAATCTGTGAGTCCTTGCAGAAATTGAGCGCCTTTTTGTTTCTGTAGTTTTTTACAGGAACTCAAAGTCATTTGGAGTAATTTTGCTGCTGGTTAAAAGCAGCTTATAAGTCTTAAATCTGAAGTACTAAATCAAATTTACTTTGTATGCTGTTGTTTTACTCTAAGCTCCCATTTAAGACAGTGAGAATGAGCTGGATAAATTGATATTTTATTCCATAATCCTGTAATTAATATTTAGGTATATTAAACAGAATAAAGAGAACTAATAACATTGAGGAGAATATGGACTTACAAAGCAATTTGAAACTCTATAATACTATATTTTATTACACTCTAAAGAATATGTGGGGTTTGCTGATACTGCTGAAGACAGCAGGCTTTATTTATCTTAGGAAAAGTACAGTACATCCTGGTAGCATCTGCTAGGTCATCTTGTTCGCTTTGTGCTTTTCCATTAATGTGGCCTCAGCCTGTCCAGGGAGACACAGCAGACAGGAAGAGGCTTTTAAGACTCTGTGCCCTTATTCTCATTTTTGAAGGTTGCTAGTTGTGCTAAAGGCACCTGTCTACAAAAAACAAGAATAGCTTCAAGTGCATATACTTGTGTGTGAGCAACTTCACATTTAATTTATCAAATACATATTCTACTGTCATCTATTCAACTAAAAAATTGAAGCAATCTGAAATAATTCTTCTGGGTAGCAGCACCGCTATGCTGCCAATGATCTAAACAATGTGTGTGTAAATACATATGTGTGTGTGCATATGTACATATGCATGCATGTGCATCATGGAGAAGAAAATCTGTGAATGTAGGGCTCTGCCATGCAAGGTGAGCTATAAGGAGATGGCTTTGCTGACTCACATATCAGCAGGAACTGTTGCAGACAAAGATGCAACTTTGATTTGCAGGCACAGAAATAAGAAACAACAGTAAGAATGGTATCCACTCTTATGTCTGCTTTGGACAGACATGAGATGAATATCTGTCTAGATGAATCTGTAATATCTGTTCATTTCAAAGATATTTTGGTTGCAGCTTGTACAAAAAAAGATAAGGAGATAGATGAGATTCCAGTAGATAAAGGGGCAGAGATGCATTTTGCATGATTTGTTTTCCTTCTGGAAATATTTCTAAACGAGAAGCAAAAAGCCTCACTGGGATTATTGGGTGGCCATTTCAACAGCATTACACGCCACATCTACACTCTTTAAAAACAAATAATAAGATACAATCTTGCAGCTTCAAAGTTATCTTTGATAATTTACTCTGTAGACAAAACTATAAACATATATATTTTTTTTCCCATTGTTTGATACCACTGCAGCTTTGCAAAGCTAAAATAATCTCTTAGTGCCACTTCACACATACATTAAATAAGCAGGCCTGAGAGCCTCAGGAAAACTCACATACTGTAAGGTCTTGAATGACTACGCAGTCAAAAGCAACCTCAACATAGTGCAGTCCACTTGAAACAGACTCAGAAAGAAGCACAGCCCCCTCTGTCTCCCTCTTGGGCACCTTGATCTTACCTCCAGCCTGCAGTCACCTGTGCCACTCTTCCCCCACAGTTCTGTTCAATGTTCAGCCCTCACCCACATTGATCCTGCTCATAATGTCCTTCAGGCAGAAGGCTAGATAGAGGAACTCAATGGATACTGTTACTATGGACATTACCATGCTTGCATGTGGCTGTCCTTAACTACACTTGCAACACTTGCAGTCTCCTCTTTCTGCAATATTTCTGCCTTGAACCCAGTTTAGTAACAATGGCAGTTTATGTGCAGCATTCCTGCACTGGACTAGAAATTTAACAACCTGAGAACTAAGTTTAGCTACCTCCTAAATACATCCTGATCTGGTGAGGAAGATCATAGTGTTTAAAAAGATCAGAAGAGAGTCTGTTTCATATAGCAAGACCTTGCAGCGAGCAGGGAAAGCATGGTAGATTTTTAGGTAAGTAGGATATAATTAGCCTTGTTGGAATTTGACCAGGATATCAGGGTTAACACCCCTGCTTCTGTGAGAAGTGCTTTGGGAGCTCCTCAGTAGTGAGCAGTCAGGACCTCTTGTTTTCATCACATTCCAGGCATGACATGACAGCTGCCCAAATGCACATCATCTTAACAAAATGGAAACACACATATGACACTTACAGTTTATTATAAAGTGTAGGCATAATCCAAGAATATATGAATTAAATTTGTAAAATACTGAGAATGAAAGAAGAGTTCTGAATTCTGCTTCAGGGTCTCAGCTAATGGGACGCAGTGAAAAAAAATCAGTCCCTGAAAACCTGTGGAGCCCATGCATTTCCTGAACTGCTCAGTCAATCCATAGTTTAACATAGAGGCTGGCATATCTTGCATACAGCTTGTATGTGTTACCAGCACAACTCCCCTTGGGAATTGCTTTTGTGACCATCATCACACCATGCTCCAGACCATGCAAGGGGTTGACCATGTGGGCAGGAGTCCCAGTAATTTTGTCACTTGGGACAGCTTGCCCAGATGCTTCCCCTGCATGTGTCTTTCAGCTCCTTATATTCTGATCTTACATGAGCTTCTCTAATTCTTCTGTATCAGCTGGTATCCTTCCTGAGGTCTCCTCTAGCCTCCAGAATTTATTACTTTCCTATGAGTCATACATACCAAGGATTGGTGCAGCCTGCCCTACGCAGGAAGGCTGCAGGGCCGAACAGCTGCTGCTGGTGGGAGGAATGAAACCTCTTTAATTCCTCCAGTAAATCTCTGCTTGCTACCAGCAACTAGCAGAGAGGTGTGGAAAAATGACCAATAATTTTACACTGATTTGTATAAGAGCAGAAAGATTTGTTTCATGTCTGTATTTTCTGTAACCCAGACTGATTAATTTGGGTGAACTCTGTTAACTTATGTTCAAATCAGTATACTTCTCACCAGAAATTTTCAAGCAATTCCATTATTTCTCCACAGACAATAAACTGTGAACATCCTCACATTAGATCTTCAGATCTTCCTATTTTATGCATGCCCATATGTTGAACACAGAAACAGAATGGATCATTTCTCTCCCAGATGTATCTCCTCCCACGTAACATGAATGCATAGCTTATAATAATATTCCGGGGCAACATAGTTAGACAAATTTCTGCACTCTAAATAGTGACTTTAAATTTACCTTTCCATTTTTATTAGCTCACTTTTTCTTAGTCAAGTATTTTTATTTTACAAGAAAAATGGCGCTTTTCTTTCTGACCTCAGGCTACCCAAATTTAAACAGAGCTACGGGTTAATAGCTGAATAAAAAAAAGATTGGCAGAATGATTCACATCATTTTTGATGCCTCGGCATCTTTGAATTATTGCCCAAGTCAGGCACAGGTGATGCCCAGCAGTGAAATACTCCACTCAGCTCCACATGAGAAAGGGACATGACTGTTTTTTTTTAACTTAAGTTAACAGAAAAGTCTGTTGATGTAACAAGCCAGAAATGTTTTTTTATTGCCTTCAAATAGCAGAATGAATGTGAAACTTTTAGGGTTTTTTTGGTATTTTATGCCAAGAAGCGTTTTGAAGACTAGCTGTAGGCATTATACGTTGTGACAAATGTTTTCCTATGTGGTTATGAAAAAACAAGACGGCCACACCTACCTGGAAACAGGCTATGCAGAATATACCTCCTCTCTTGTGGCTTTGGGCAGCAGAAGAGGTCAGGGATCCCACGTGGATTCTGTATCACTGCAGACTCACTGCATCCCGGGTGGAAGGAGCCTGGAAGAAAAATGAAGCTTCATGGATCTGCCCATGCTCAGCAGGGGAGTGAGGATAATATTCAGCAGAAATAAGTAATTCTCTGCTTTTCAACCTCGTGGCTCTTTTTACAAAGACCAGTTCCACGTAGGTGTGGTGACAGTCACTCACCTAGGTGATGTGCAAGAACTCAGCAAATGCACAACCTGGATCCTCTCGGCATGGCTAGTGGGCTGCCACATCTACCCCCTTGGCACTAGAGAGTTCAGCTCTCTCATGGACGCTCAGTAAATATTAGCTAACACAGTATTTTCACCTCCTGTCAGGGCTTTATGTGTATGCTTTAATTCTTGTATTCTACATTTTCTTATAGGCAGCAAGCTGTAAATAGCAGGGTCTGGGTGGGGCACTGGGCAGGAGAATGGGAGCACCATAGCGTTGGCCCCTGTTTACCTTCACAGCCTGAGGCAAGTTGCTTAGTGTGACTCCGTATCAATTTCAGCTTGTGCAAAGTGGGGATAATATTCAGTTTCCCCTTCCCAGGGGAATAATCAGTCAGTTTGCACAGTGCTAGAAAAATCTAAAAATACTTCCAGAGCATAATGTTATTTCTTCCCCGGAAATCCCTAGAATAACACATTTTAAAATGACAACATATCAGGTGGGAAAAAAATACATTGACTATTTTCATGTTCATAGATGTGTTCTGTAACAGGAGACTTCACCATTGATACATTGATACTATCACAGCCCAGCTAGCTGGCACAGAAAGGGCAAATTGGTAAAATACAAAGGATGAGGTGTTCTGGTTCTTAAATAAAGTGAAATACCTCCACCCACATATATATTTTTTTCTCCATGAAGAACACTGGGACAGCGGATTCTGCTCCCAGATTTTTTCATGCAAAACTTTTGTTAAAAATTCAATTAACTAATTTGAAATAGGTTGTGAACCACCTGCACAAGTAAGTGAACTGTATTTTAACAAAGCATAATTATATCTACTCACGATGTTACTCTGGATATTAGAAAGCTAGTTCTGCTTTAAGGTTTAGAGCTCGGGATTAAAGACAGCACTGTATAATTTAAAAGATTTAAGAATTATACTGTAGGAAGTGAGGCTATAATAAGCTTTAGATCAACAGTTCATATAGCATCATGGGATTCTCAGCTGCCCACTGTAACCTACAACTTTCCTCTTGAAATGTCTTAGTTCTATGAAGCAGTAAACCAGCCTGGACTAAGTTACTAAAGGTCTTTGAAGTACTGGAAAGACTCATAAATAAGGTGAGTACTTTGGGAGGGGGGGCTCATTTTGTGGTGTACATATACAGCTATTTCATAGTCAAGTTGATTTGTAGCTGCCTGTAAGTAAGTTTCCTGGGGGCAATAAATCTTCACTCAAGTAAAACTAAAATGTCACCAGTATTTATTTTGTGCATTTTTTACTCCATTGTGAAAAAAAAGTCAGCATTCATGTAAACTGTTCTATGCCCAACTTGCAGCTCTGCACTAAAATTAGGGTGCATAGTACAAAATTGTTATAAATCTAAGTTGTAAACATTGGGTAACAGATGTACCATTGCATTGCCAAAAAAGAGTGGTAACTGTCACTGGAGAAATAAAACTGAGTTATTGTTTCCAGTTTCAAAAGAACAGCAACAAGTCTAAAAAACTATATGTGATCTTTGTCCTTTTTTCCCCTCAGACACCTGCACTCATCTAATGTTTCACTGAGCCCTGAAAAATAAATGCATAGCTTCAGTCTCCTAATCCATGTGGCTCCAGAGACCACTGTTACATGAGAACTTAAACTGATGATGCTGAGCGTCCTAGGGGCAGCTTAATCTTTTTTAATTCAAATCAACTGAGTCCCATGTGGCGCTAGGATGATACTCTATATGCTGCAATCAGACTGACCTAGACTTCTTGTGCTCTAAATGATTAATGAAACTGCCTCCTAGTTTGTTTCTATGGTGATCTGAAACTTGACACGATGTAGGAATCTGCCATTCATGCTGAATGAATCGAGGAGGTAGCTCAGGAACAGAACTCCATCAGTTGTACAGAAAAGGCTGAATTTTTAGTCATTAGTCTCCTTGTACTTGGATTGTTGACTCTTGAAAATAAGAATGAGATAAAGTATCCTGGTTAATATAGCCTTAATTGAGTAGTTTTACTAGTCAATGGTTTCAATATTAACAATCTTGTATGAAAAGGAAACAGTCTTATACTTTCTCTTTTGATAGGCAAATGCAACAGTAGCAGTTAGTTCAGGTTGCAGCTCGCTGTAAAGAATTCGATGGTCAAAGCTCTGCAATGCCTCTAAGTACTGCAACTAATGAACTAGGAAAAATACTCACCTTACTAAATGTGTGTTTAGATTGTATTGAGTCCATAGATAAGTCTTCAAAAATTCCTGTCTTTGGATTTTAATACTGCACGAGGAATGATTTACTTCAAATGTCTTGAGGCTTCCAGAACTAGCTTGCTTTTTACTTTCATTTCCAGACGAACATCTCAAAATATTTTAGATAGTTCTTGAACCACTAATAGGTAACTGCCTCCATTCTTGGGCCTACTTGTACTGTTAAGATAAAAATAACTTGGGAGAGCATCAGTGAGCTAGCTTAGCTACTTTGCTAGCCACAACACCATAAAACTCATCCCAAACCAGCTGTAGCCTGAATTGTCACTTAGTGTTACAGCCCATGCTGGATGCCAGAATACAGTGCTAGCTTCAGCCAGTCATTAAAGCTGATTCAGTCATGCTGCTGCTGCAACCAGGATGCATTTAGATCCCCCATCCTTCCTCCTGCTCCCAGGCAAACACACTTGAGTACTCAATGAGTCAAATCTCAGTGACCACCTAAAGAAGGTGAAGGTAAATACACACAGAGCCTTTCTGAAGATGGTGAGAACATCGGAGCTGTAAAGCTTTCTGGTGCTCTGTCTCTTTTCCTTAGCATTGCTTTTACTACCTTCCTTCCAAAATCTTGACTACAGAAGTGTCTTTCCTTTTTTTCCCCACCAAAGCCTACTTTTTCCATCAACACAGGGAGAGATGCTATTACTTTCTCCCTTTCCACATTCTTTTAAAGGGAAGATCGTTACTCTATGTATTTTTCTCTGGTAAGGCAATCCCAGCAATGATCTCACAGCATCTCTCAACAGCTTTTCAAGAGGGCATAGCACACTTGAATAATCTCATCACTTCATCTGGAATCAATCACAGTAGGTCCACCAATGTCAAGAAAACTATGCTCATTTGCATCAGCACGTGATCTGCTTCTATCTTCCTATAATCTGTAAATCAGCAGTGTTTCCATTGGGATTCCTAGTCTCAGAAAAATCTTCATCTACTTTCTAACACATTGAATCTGTGTCTGCCATTTTTCTTACCAATCATAGAACATATTGTACTTACTAACTCAAATTTGCCACAAATCAAGTTCTTTTGAGGTGGCTTTGGTACAATTTTCTTACTATTATATATGTATTCAGACTTTGCAGACTGTATAATTGGCATCATATTTAGTAAATCATTTAGCTTTGTAGATGCGAAGTACTTAATTTCCAGGACTTCAAAATGAATCTAAAATACTTAATATTTTCAAGTGTGACCCAATAGACTTTTCCCCTTATATTTCCTCAAATCAATTTGAAAATTCTAGCTTGTAATATTGCCAGATCAAAATTCTATGACACAATGGCCTGCATTTTTTTCCCAAACTCTATTTTCTGGGTTCATACAGTACTGTAAGTATTTCAACTTCTTTCTTCAGAAGGCAGAAAGAAATGGAGATCCTTTAGGTATGAAGATCCAAATTTGATATTCTACAAATTCAATTTTTAAGACTATTTTATTTGGGTGGGATAAGTCTGATTATTTCTAAATGTCTTTAAATAGCAAAACACTCCATGTGTACAGATATCACTGAAATTATTAGAAAGATTTTTAGGAAAACAAGTATTATTTTAAATTTTAAAAAGTTTTTTTTTTCCTTCCATAAACAGGGAAGAAAGGAGTCAAAACAAAATGAGAACGCCTCTTTGGCTAAGCAGACCACAACTGAGGTGTGTGAAGTCTGCCCTGGAAAATGCTCCCTTCCTGATTTTCCTGCATACTAAGCCTGTAGGTTCAGTTTATTTTGTTGGAATGGCTTTGTTTTTCTAGAAATAAATATATATTAGACCAGTGGGAAAGAGGCAATAACAGCTTCCTATTCAGGGTTTTCACCTGGAGTGCAGGAACCTAGCTTCAAGTTATTACCTCAATGCAAATTCCCACAAACCATGTTTGTAGATTAGTGCTTTTCAGGTGGGCATGTGGTGACCAAAGTGGCCATAACCCCTACATTTTTGATGTATAAAGCCAACCGAAGAGGCTTGGAGCTGAGCAGAAGGAAGAGCCTATACTTCTGCTCATATTGTTTTCAGAGATGAGCCTACATGACAGATTTTTAAGTCCCTTCTAAAAATATTGCTTCCAAAGGTCCAGGGAACAAGCACCCTGCCTAGAAGGGTAAAGATGAGCATGATGAGTGTGTGTGTGCGAGTGAGTTCATTGCTTTTAAATCAATAAATCTAAACTCGATCTTTTATGATGAAAATGAAGCTCGTTTACGTGGGTAAGAGGCAGTGTCACCTTACCAAGGATCTTGCCAACCAATGCAACGAGATGGGTTTAATGCTGCTTCTCAGAAGCCAAACAGGCGTAAATGTGTCATTCTTTGGGCCTATATGGGGGAAAAAAAGCTGTGCACAGATCACATTTATGGGACTATTCTTCCTATATGCTGGTCATTGTCACGAAAAAATGAATCTTCATATCCCCTTAGGCAGGAGGACATTTGTTCTCCTCTTGAACACTTCATAGAAGAATGAACACCATGAACCCTCCATTCCTGACTAAAAACTTGTCTAGGAAGCCAACAGCAAAATTCTGTGCCTGAACTTGAAGGAAATTATGTTCTATGATATACATTATGAATTGAAAAATACCTATAGCCAATCTGAGGAGAGAGTACTAGAATCCAGGTGTGAAGGAGTTCCAAACAGAATTACAACAAGAATGCCAATGATCCACAGCTCTTCCAGTGAAAGAAACTCTCCAATATCCAATATTTCCATAGTCCTTGCATTCACATTTTCTGCAATAGCACAGCTCATGGCCTTGGTTAGGGCTCTGGAGTAGTACTGGAAAGTAGATATAAATATTATATTATCGCTACAATGATTCCAGTAATATTTGTATCCGGAAAAGGACAGTTTTCATTATTCTAATACTTTTTACTATGTCTTCTGGAGAATATGTATGTGGAAAGGAAGGGCGAATCCTCATTTTTGAAAAAGAAACATGATGAATGATGAGGTATTATACACTGGAGACAGCAGTCTGAAATCACTTACAATTGGAATATACTTATAATACTGTAAACCAGTATTCACAAATGAGTACAGAACTCAGCAGTCTGCTTAAGAACAGTAATTTACCTGCCCCTCTTTTGTACAGTGCCCAACACCCTCACTGCAGCTCGTGGGTGCTCCTGTTGACAGCTGTGGGATAGCCCATCCTAGCACAGAGTTACACAGCACAGCAGTATGTGGGTTTACAGTGACTAATTATTTGAATATGAATCAACAATGCAACACTGCGGCAAAACAAGGCAAATGCTCTGTATTGAGTCATGTTAATAAGAATGTCACGCATAAAAGAAATGAAGTAATTATTCTGCTCTACTTCACTTGATAAGCCTCAGTTGGAGCACTGCATGCTGTTACAAACACCACAATGAAAAAAGAAATACATACTAATTGGAGAGCTCAGAAGAGAACAACAAAAACGAGCAGTGATTTAGAAAATAATCCTTGTGTATGACTGCTCATAAACACTTGAAGTGTTATTAAAAAAAGCAATTATTCTTATTATCTTAATTCTATACTAACATAAAAGATTCAGCATGGGAGAAATTGAAGTGAGCAATGCTAGGAATAACATAGGTCATAGACTGAAGTGCAGTGTAGAAACAGTACTTTTGGAGCAAGAGACTGATGAACCTCTTGGCATTGTCATCTGTGGAAGAGGTCCAGACAAGCCTGGACAGTAAAACAGATTTTTTTTTTCCTTCCCCAAATGTTTCTGAAGTTTCCAAATTTATCTCCATTTCCAATCAGAAAATATCTAAATTCTTTGGAAAGGAAAACAGCAGCAATACTGCACACTGACCCAAGTGCAACAAAATGTGTTTGCAGTGTATCTATCTCCTATTACATGCTACAGTTTAAAATATTCAAAATAAAAAGTAATTTGAAAAGGGAAAAAAAACCCAAAATGTTTTATCCTAACAGTGATATCACGTATATCAAATGTATCCTCAAACGTGAAAACATGTAAGGAGAAATCAAATGAAATCAACATGATTTCAGTTGAATTGCATATTAAAGCTGAACATGATTTTATTTTTTATTCACTGCTACTACTGTTATGATTTTATTTTGATACCAACTTCATGAGTCACATGTTCAGCTATAAATATTTAGGAAAGGTACACCTGATATTCAGACTTAGAAAGCTACAGAACAACAAAGGAAACAAAAGCTCCCTAAGTGTTGCTCCTGAAATTGGAAGGTACTTGGGAGAAGGTACATTTTATCCCCTTAAGTTTAACAATTACTGTTCTAGTGGATGCAAAAAACCAGAAAGCATGCAGATATAGAATCTCTGCAGTTCTACTGATCAAACAAGAGTAGTTTAACATAAGATGATGTTAGTTTTCAGCAGTAAAACATCCCAATTTAAAATCTGTGACTTCCTGGTTTTGTGTACAATATATATATATATTTAATTATTCACTGCATGCTACTTGAATAAACAAAAAAATAGTACAATACATCTGTATAATACATATATTCTGTGTAATTTTTTGGCCCTCACATTTATGCTGGCTCTTCTTGTACTTAGATTGCTGCATTAGCAAATTGCCCGTCAGCTCTCCAAGCATGGCACTCAGCCTTTGCAGCCTTGGGGATATCAGTAACACAAAGATTGCCCCTTGCAAGCTGCAATGACCTGCGCCCTACAGCTCTATCTATCACATAAAAATGTACTGCTCCACTATTGTCACTTTTCACAGCTCAATCTCAGTATCTCTTTTCAGGTTTCCTGCTGACTGACAATGTCGGTTACAACATTTCACACAATTTTTCTTTTCTATGTGTGAAATTGCATATCCAAGAACTGTGAAAAGAGAATCAGCAGGTTTCAGTACTATTCCTCTGTGAGGATGGACAGTTAACCACCATCTAGGCAAGATCAGGCAACTGCCCCAAGAAAAAAAATAAGAAAGTTTTCTATGAATATTTGTTCATAATTTTAAACTTTTCTGCTATGATTCTGTTTGAACTATTTGTGTTCTCAGATACACCAGCTCTCAAGTACTACTTAGATTAAGCAAATTTTGAAAAATATTATCAGAGATTGTTTCCTGAATTCCTAACTTTAAGACTTTTTATCAGAAAGCTTGTTCCGAGAATTGCTCTTACCCAATCAATTTCAATTTTGGATTACTAGCAGTGGATCTCCTACAGACAACCTACTGACAAAATATTGTCTGATAATTTTGCAGAAATACTTAAGAAAACATGTAAGGTTTGTAAATAACTCACAAAATAAAGGAGAAATGCATTCATAGATAACTATATCCTCATTTCTTCTGGAAAACTGGCAGTCAACTGGTCCTGAAATGTCTAGGCAAAAGTAGAGTTGATGAGGTTATGCCCTTTGTGCCAAAACTCCATTCCAGCAAAAACAGCTAATGGATATTACACATCAGTAAGACATACAGGCCAAACATACATTTTCTCCCATACTTCCACTTTACAAAACTAACCAAATGATAAAAAAGCATCCACAAAATAAACTAAATAAACAACACAATAACAACAACAACAAAAATCAATGAGCAAATTCAATTTACAGCTAAGTGGAGATGAAGCAAGGAGTCACTCAAAAAAACCTTTTCTGCTTACAGAGCAATGACTGTCTGTCCGAGAACAAGACGTATTTTTAGGTATGCTTAAAAAGCAGTAGTTCATCTCTGCTCATGAATCTGGGCAGTATCACAATGAGTATTTTCAAACTCCGGGCCACCTCTCCAGGCTAGTCTGGTAGTTATAAGCCTGCCATTCAGAATTGGATGCAAACAGATTTTTCTCTCAGCTGTGAGGGCATTCTCTTAGCAACTACCCTGAATACATACAGAGAAGTACCAAGAAGGTATCTTGAATGTTCTTTTTGCTTCCATTAATGCCATCAAACAATTAGGAAACAAGGACAAGAGACAACTTCTTAATGATGGTAAGCACTTGTTCTGGAACATACTTTCTGAAGAAACAAAACATTAGTTTACAAATTACAGTGGAAATGGGATGCATCCCAGTGAATCCAATCCCTGCAGTATCAAATAAGACAGACCATCAAAAGAGACGTCACATGACTAAACTTTCTCCCATCCTTTAACTGATTTTGAAATAACATATCACTAGTACTGGACAACTGATTTTGTAAAACCATTAAAATTGTGTTTCTTGCTAGTGTTTGTTCTGATTAAACACCGTTCCCTTCTCTTGCCCAATCTCTTAGCAGTCCCCTTCTGGTTGTCATAACTAGCCAGTAAACCAAAGCTTTAATTGTGGTCTACTTTGCATCAAATTTCAGGTAGCATTTAAATTTAATTATGAGAAGTACATAACATATAGCTTCCCTAAGCAACTCAGCATATGGGACCAAGACTTATTCACCAGATCAAAGTAGGTCTTGCTGTAGTACCACAGCAGCCTGAGGGCTATATGTTCACATGGATAAACTGTTTTTGTATGTTTTCTTCACGTCTCCAATGTGAACCATCTCTCCACCGATATTAGACAAGATCCTCACTGATTCTATGCAGTTTTCAGCTAAATATGATGATTATGGATTGACATATCACACGCTTGTAACAATTTACATCCAAATCTTAGAATGTGGTCAAAAGGGTTTTTATTTTAATTCATAATTTATTTTTATTTTTATTTATTTATTTTTTTATTTACACACTAAGAAACACATTGAGTAACTTCATAGCATACTGAGTTTTTTTTTTTCTTTCCCCCTGTAAATAACTACGTAATAGAGTAGAGCTGCAGGAAGATGGCTCCACTCACTAACTATGCATAGGGAGTACAAGAGCCACAAGAGTAAATGCCCATAAGTAGCACTTCAGTACCACTCAAAAAAAAAAAAAAAAAGATGTTTTAATCTCCTAGAGACTGCTCCTGTTATAGACTACCTGACATATTGTGGTGGTAGTTTTCTGTGATGGGTTTCTTTACTCCAAGATTTGGAAGTCCAAATTTTAGCCAGGACTTATGTCAGTCCAAAAATAAAAGGTGCATCTTACTCCTACTCTGGCACATCCTGGTGAACAATACATTTTCTTTTTGCCCTTTGAGCACAGTGAGGCTATTGTAAGTTTTCATTTTCTATTGATTCACCTTTATACATGGATGTCCAGCATTAAAGGGTCATTCTGTAAAACTGCCAACATTTCATCTTTTAAATGCAAGATCCTGCTTGCATGCTACCTTGTTTCTGTGCTCTGAAGGATCAAACTACTTGGCAGGGTAGCAAATTTGATTTGCATTAGGAAGGGGGATATTAGGCATATAGGATTTCACAGTTCATTTTATACCCTAACCATCAGAAGCCCCGATTTAGGGTCTGAACCAGAGGGATTTACTGCTCTCAAAAATCAGTGTATCCAATAACAAAATATTTCAAAATGTTCATTTTATTTCATCTCTCCAAAGTCAGTTAATGAAAGGTGCAATTCTATTGAACAGCCTTTGGTCACAAACTCTAAGCCCTCTTTAGTTTCATTAGGAGTGAATTAATGTAATGTTAGATGGTGACATTTCAGGGTCACTGCACTCCTATACATTGCAATAGAATGGATACCCATTAAAAATATTATCAGACTAATCCTGCAAAGGGTGAATCAGAAGCTCAAGATGCTCAGTACTCCTTAGGGATTACAGATTTCTACACAGATCTCTAATGACCCAGCTCTGCTATTCTGGTGTTGACGCTAACCTTGCTGCTGTAACAACTCCTTGTTCCTGGGTCTCAGAGAACTTCAAAGGAAGACACCATACCTTCAGGGTAGGCTGGAACTATCCTAATTTCTACCAAAGAGAAGATTACAGACAAAAATAAAGTTATTCAAGTGATGTGAGGGAACGTCCTCTCTTTCCTTTTGTGGGTGACTTCAGAAGAGAGGTGGATTGCAAGCTCTGAGAGACAGAACTGCCAGCATTTTTCCTCAGAGTTACAAAAAGCCAAGGGAAAAAACAAGCAAAGAGTTGCTTGGATGAGATTAGTCAACCACAGTAACAGTGTTTATTTTACTGACCTAAGTCTTAATTCTCACCTCTTTTCTCTACAGCTATTGGCATCTTTTTCTTCATTAATGCTATGCCAAAGTCAAAGAGCTTGAATGTTGCTAGTTTTTGCAACTGAGAGTGCCTAAGCCAGAGATGCTCACCACTGCTGAGACCACAAGTCAGTCTTCTGCTGCAACACACACAACTCTTGGCTCAGTGAGGTTTTCAGTGCCTCAGATTTTAAGATGGTGCGAAGGATGACATTTATACGTCTCCAGGCACGTTCTTCTGCTCACATTAGTGAGATGTGGAGCCTACTCCATCCTCACAGTCCTGGAAAATCCCACTGAAGGATATGTAGAAGTCATTGGACAACACACATTTTATAAAGAAAATGCAAGTGCTCGAACCATACGTGCCAGCACTCTGCTCACTTGTGGACTATCTAGGAGCAGGACCTGGTGTTTCAAGGTGCTCACACACTGCTACCACTGGCTTCCTGCGCATTTCTGGTGTTTAGACCTCTGCCTATGAGGCCAAGCTTTGAGTCTGACGACCAGTTTCCTTAGTGCACAAATGCAACAAAAAAGATCTGAGAGTTGGATGCTGATCTGAAAGTAAAGCACAGTAGCAGACTGTTTGATATTCAGTTTTTCTGTCTGTGTTAACTTTTATCTGAACACTGAGAACTATGACTGGGAAATGAACATGATCATCAGACCTAAGTGTCACTCTTAATGAAATCCTAACTCAGAAGGAATCAACTGGGATGTAACTAACATCCATATGCTGGCACATACCTCAGGAAAATTATCTGCATTTTAATTGTGATAAGCATGATTTGTGCTTTAAAGTGACAAAAATCATAAAATTTGATTGTTATGACTCGGTTCTTAAAGAACAGTCAAGTTGCCACTAATTTTAACCATGTATAAGTCTTGTCGGACATTTAAATAGGATGGGATAGTATGAATACCAGATAAATGTTTTATATGGCAACCCACTGAAGTTCTCCTGTTCTTATTTATTTTTTAATACTTTATTCCGAGGTACATAGTATAATAGAAAACATTTCTCTGCTTATTATTTATTAGTTTTGAGAGTTTTCAGATAGTTTTCTACACCTTTGGTACGGGTTAAGTCTCTAAAGTTCTCTAGACATTTTGATGTGTACATACAAGCAGATCAAGTGAAATGAAGCTATGAATTCCAAACAGACTCATCTATCGTACCTGTAGTATCTTTAATTCCCATTTAAAATACAAATATCTACACTGTCTGCTTCAAGACTTACTTTAGCTCAGGAATCCAAAGTCACTGCTAAGAAATCATGAGCTCAATGGTTTATACAACTGGTTAGATTGAGGTTGCAATAGAAAAATGTTAGATCCCCTGGTCTGATCCTTTCCTCTTGCAAGGATTCATGTTTTAGAAAAGCTCTGTTCAGGCATTGTTATCCATTATAGCCATTTCATACAGGAGAGTTTATACAGAACTGGTACCTTCACAGATTCAAGCACATTCAAACTTTCATCTTCCGTTGTTTTGCAGATGCTCAATTGGATATGCCATATTCTTACAACTGCTTAATTGCAATTTTGCAGTAGTTTCTAAACAATAATTCTAAACAATTTGCAAATTTAATATTTTTGTGTATCAAAAAAGTGCTTTCAGTGAAGCATACTAAACATGCATATTGCCTGCTTAGGGCTAAAATTAGTATCTATTCTTAACATATTGCTACTTATTTATGCTATCAGTGCAGTTTTGTTTAGACTAATTTGCATTATGTCTGCTCTACATCATGTTATACAAGCATTTTTTCCCACGGTATTATAGCCATAAATTTAGTATGAAGTTATTATAGGAGAAAATAAAACACTATTCTTTTGATTTTGATTAGTACATTTTTCAGGAAAATGTTAATATATTTAAGGTAGTAGAGAAACTTTACCTCACATACTTCATAGACTCATTTCCAAAATCCTGGAAATTTGAGAATAGTCTGAGTTAAGTCACAGACAGGAAACAGTGCAGAGGTACATACAGACATAGATTACATGGATACAACAGAGGTACGTACATACATAGACTGTGTATCTACAGTGTGTATGAAACAGCTCACAAAGGCTCAGGCATTATTTGTTAACAGACACCAACCACTGGCTTACAGGGCAGGACAATGCATAGACTTCTGTGCAAACTGCAACAAGAGAACTACTGTATGCCCACATTCAGTCCTTGCATGCTATACTCTTTCAAGGTTAGCTTCTGCCAGTGAACCTACATATTGACTGAGTAGAGAGGAACATCTGCCAAAAAAATAATTGGTCCTTGGGCGTCTTACAGGCCAAGGACCACTCCCCACATGCAACTTGGGTACATGTAATTTTTCTGGGAAAAAAAAATTCTTATCTGTACAGACGTGTTGACCAGCTACACATACAGGAAACATCTTCCTGGTTTACTTTCTAATTTAGGCAAAGCCATTGATGGTTTTCAATTGGTGGAGTCACATCACCATAAAGGTTAGCCAACTTGATGACAAAACCGCTGGACCCTCATCTTTCAGCAGTAGCTGAGCAGGTTGATCGAGGGCTGTGCCATCCACAAAAGAATCCTTTCTAGGGTCTTCAGGAACTGAGCTGTGGAGAAAAGAGTTACTGGGAGGGAGAAGAGTTTGATGTGTTGAAGTTATACAACTTCACATACACATATATATAATTGCATATTTTTATAAGCTATATACGTATATATAATTATACAGGAAGCTGAAAGTGCTAAAACAGAGTTAGAGAGTTAGATAACACCAAGCAAACAGCTTGAGCCAAAACATTTGAGCTTACCTGCTTACCTTTGGTTTCTAAGACTCCTAAGAGTGTTGTTAACTCAGCAATTCACATATTGTTACTGAACTACTCCATTTTACCAGAATCAAGAGATAGGGGTTGTGATAGCCCATGTCTTTGGGAAGGAATATGGCTTATGCAGCAGCCTGGTGAAGACAGTACATGCTCAAGAGAAAATTTCTTCCATCATACAGCACTGTCCATGCTGCTTCAGTGAGCCTTACGTACACTGCTTCCTCAGAAAGCCCTACAAAAACATTGCAGTTACAGGGCAAATGCACAGCTAGATCTGTGGCAGAAGACTAAAGTTTAAGACACCATAAATAACTGCTTCTTGGAACAAATGGCAAGCTAATCCATAAGGGGAGAAGCAATTTTTTATTTAGGCCTAAGCAAGGTATGGGACCCTACTTCAAGATGAACAATTACTCTTCAAGATTGACCATAAAGTACTTCAAGCCTACATTCCTATAGGAGCGAAAAGCCAAAAATTGTAACTTCAAAAAGGGAAGTACATAAAAAATGAGAAATCTTGTTAAAATGGAATTTAAAAGGAGCAACCAAAAGAATAAAAGATTGCAGATACCATGTATGTACACATTATTAAAGTCTCAGAATAATCACATATTATGTATCCAAAAAAAATCTCTCAAACCAAGAATTAAAGGACCACACAAAAAAGACAGCATGACTATATGCTAGAGTAAAGGCAGTTAATCAGGGTAAAAAGAAATCCCTCAAATACTGGAGCTTATGTGGAGCAATGAGGAAAATAGAGAAGACCATCAACTTCAGAGATTCAAATGGTAACTCATATTAAAACAGACCAAAAAGATCATAAGGAGCAACACACCACAGACATAAAGAAGTAGTAATAAAAATCTTTCTTTTCCAAACATGTCAGCGTTAGATACAGAAATTCTGCCAGAGAATTTGTAGGGTTGACGGTCACAGTACACCATAAGACTGCTTATGAAAGACAAATACTAAGTAATGTGCACAGGGGAAAGAACCCTAACTGCGCTCAGTTCTGATTTCTGGATCAGCTATTACTGCTCAAGAAGAGATCTAGTAGTTCTCATGGCTAGTTCAATGGAAATGTCAGCTGAGTACTCAACAGCAGTAATGAGGAGAACCTTTACAATTATAAATAAAGGAATAGAAAACAACATGGAAAATATTTTGTATCAATCCATGAAAAAGCTTACACCTTCAGTCTTAAGTACCATACATTATCAAGGTGGAGGAGAGCAGTCAATGTAAACATAAGGTTCAAGATCCTTTTGCCCATTCCATCTTATCACAGAAGAACTGTATATATACTTTAATAATGAATGTGCAGCACACAGTGAATCCACAGAACATGTTTGCCACAGGTTACTGTAAAACTGAAAGCTCATTGCAGGATCACAGGCTAGATTTTGTTTGTTTAGAAACATTTTTCACTGCTTGAATGAAGAAATTTCTATAAAGGAAAAAAAAAAAAAGGAACATTCTTTACTCCTATAAGCGTGGCCATTATTTCTACCCTCCATTTGCAAAACTAACATACAAGCTGCCTGCTTTGTATTTCTGACTGCCTGTGCACATCTCACTGGTTTCTGTCCTGCACCAGCCATCCTCATTCAGATTATTAAATTCTTCTTGTGAGCTATTATTTTCATTAATTCATATTTAAGTTCTCCCTTTTTTTGTTTCTGACTGATTCCATATTTTGCTTCATGACGAACACAACATTACTAAAGGAAAGGAATTCCAAAAGAATACTAGGGAGAGTTTCCAGTTTGCTTATGAATTAGGACAGGCCAGAAAACTTTACTTGGTCTTTTTGCCAGTTCTCTGGAAAGGTACCATCCATGTGCTTATGTAAGGATAGGCAACAGCAGATATAGCTTTAAACAAGTTTCAAATCACCCAGGAAAGGTACAGGTCACAAACTGATAGCAAATGATGCTAAAGACAGAATTACTTACTTTTTTCCAAGGACCAGAAACACTACAATGAAGGTGATCTCTAGATGGAGAAGCTTTCCCTATGGCTGCCAGCCCTTAAATGAAGTAAGGGTCCACCCCTTCTAATCACACAGGTGAATTGCTTCCACCTGTGCTTCTAGGGCTGGCTACGCTCCTTCACCAGGTGCTCAATCATTGCTTCAGGCTGTGACCTAACAGTTCCCATACAGCTCGTCTGAGGAACACACCTAGACTTCAAAGATTTCAATGTGGAATTAGTTCTTGGTAAAAAATTTAAGCTCTTTCATAAACCTGATGATACAAAATGTAAATAAAACAAATAGATATTAGTGTGAAATATCTGTACTGTTCATTTGTCTTTAGGCACTGTGTATTTTTTAAAGTTACAGATTAAGACAAGGAGATTTTGCAAGCATAAAGGCAAATCGTAATTCTAATAGAGATGTTGTCACACTCAACAGAGAGCAGGCTCAGATAACTGTCAACCTTTTTTATCATTTGACTGTTTAGTTTTGTTACAGAATGAGAATGAAACTGGAGACTGACAGCATTGAGCTGCAGTTAACACAAGAATGTTATTTCTTTAAGGCTGTGTGTGTCCCATGTGAGACCTACATCACCTGGAGAATCACAGCTCCAAAATCCACCTGAAAAGTCTGATCTGTTGCATAAAAATTTTGCACCAAGTTCATTAGATGTGAGGCTCATGTAAATTCAAGCAAGGCCCTGACACTACTAGAGCAAACAAACAAGTTCATTCTGTCCCTTCAGGCTACCATATATATATTACAGCTAGAAACTTCCATATCCACAGATGTGGATTCCCAGAGCACAAGAAATATTAAAAACAGAGCAGAGCCATGACAACATGTACTCCACCAGGTTTCATCTTGTCCTGCCATGTACTGGGAACAGGAGGAATGTGAGAGGGGGGAAGCAAGAATGTAACCACTCAAAATGCAGTGTATCTTGACTTCAGCCCTATTACTTTACTCTAAGCAGCCATTGCTCAGAATCTTAACTGATGGGAAGCAGTGCTATTCCAAAAGTAGTCATAGATGAAATTAATCTATTTCTCCATGAACCAGTGTCTTTCAAATAATATCTTGCTGACTTATTCAAGAGTCAGTAATTCCAGCAGAGCCTCCTACTCAGCAAACTAAATCAATAGATCAATAGATCCAATCTAACTTTGGTACACGTGCTTCTTCTTCCACTGTAATTTTTTAATGTATATTTTAAGAAGATATTTTGTATACTGGTTATTCCAAGCTATTAATATGAATACAGTATAATCCCATCTGCCCTAAAACCATGAGAATAACATAGAATATACCCACAGAAATTTTAAGGAAATATGCTTTCTACTTGGTTGCTTTATTTGGGTTTTATTTGCACATATTCGGTATAAGTATAGTTTAAGTGGGCTATTTTCCATACCCACATAGGAATATTTTCCACAGAAAGGTTCACATTGGCTTTAGATGCACCCACAAGCTATTTAGTTGTATGGTATACATATAATGATCAAGCTTGTATCTACTTCAGCCAAATCTAAATGTTTTCACTTGTGCTTCTTTTGCAAACCGTTTTCTCCCAAATAAGTTGTTTCAAGTTTATACTATCACTTTTATGAATTTTATGATGCAATAGATTTCCTCATTTGACCAGATATTGATGGCAGCCTCAAACTGAGATAAATATTTCAAGCACTCCAAATGTTTACAGCAAGGTTTTATTTTGGTTGTTTTCTCCAGTATGGGATGAATCTGGATTTCAATTCTATTTTTTTTTTCTTCTTTATCACTCCAAAGTTCAGCAGAATTTGAGTAAAACTTCTGTGTTTAGTCAGTTCATCTATTGGACATCAGATTCTTAATTGCTGCAGAGGGTTTGAAACAGATCTTCAAATATGAGAATAGAAAAAATATAAAACAGTACAAGCCAGAAACTCATTTCCCACTTACTTTTGGATCCCTCCCACTGAAGACTTTCTCAGGCTATTTCTAATGGAACTATTGTAAACATACTCTTCTGCCTGGATTTTCAGATGGAAAATATGATGACGCCGTAAACTGCAAAACAGCGCAGTTGAGTGAGGACACCTCTGCAGTGGGCAGATTCCCAAAGAAATGTCATCTGCACATATGCCCCACAATCTTAGAGAAATGTCCTCCCATGCTTGAGAAACATTTCGGTTTGGAGGCACCCCTCTGATGTTATGGCCATCTTCAAAGTGGATCATCAGAGTAAAATGAGCATATTCTCAGAGGAACACATAAGATCAGGAAGTTTTTCTATGTAGGGGTATTCCCAAACAACATGAAAATCTTCAAAGAGGAAACACTGTGTGATATGAACTCCAGAGAAAAAGGAGGCGACATACACATACATACACACAATGTGAAAGCTGTCAGGGAAAACATGCTGTCCTTGGTAATGTGAAGGGGTTTGTTTTGAAGAAGCCACCCCCTGCTGAGGCAGTAAGTATGCATGTATGATTACTGAGATGCCTAATTAAATTCTCCTTATCTGAATGCCATCTGAACTTAACAAAGCAGATAATAAGTTCCAGAAACAGATACCATGTGGGGGGCCAAATAATTTTGGATCTTGAAATTAGAGATGTGGAGGTAATAGAGAACATGATTTTGTTCTACTCCCACAGTCTGCACCTGAACTGTTCTTTCCATCAGAAAAATCATGGAGCTAAAATGAAGTTAAACGGCTGCAGGATCAACTCCAATTCTGTGGAAAGACTGTAAGCTACCTTCTAAGTCGTCTTAAAAAAGTGGATTTCATCCAGATTTATACAAAGACAAGTGGGAGTAATATTACGTTCTTGCACTGATTAAACGTCAACTGCAAAGAATCAGAATACCAGTGAATTTTGATTATTTTTCAGAAATGTATCTAGGCTGCAAATTAACTGTATCATATGTGAACATGCTCCAGAGATGCTTCTGTATGGAGTTAACTTGTCTATGAGAAAGCTGTTCACAGGGGCATAACATGGTGCAGATGCCCCAGAAATACCATCTCCTCCATATAGTCTGAATATTGTTTTGTTTAATCTTGGAGCCTCAAGGGAACTCTGTGTAGAAGTTGTCGGGTCTTTCACACTCACCACTGCTGAATTTGGGAAGTCTGGAGAACATTGTACTTTCTATGTTTCCAAATAAGTTAAATGAATCATCTGTTCAAGACAAATTATAGCATGTGAGGTCACAGGACCTTTTAGAAAGGAAATTATTTTAGAAAGGAAAAGTAGAAATTATCTTCTGACCAATTCAACATGAAATCCAGTTTTTGGAAGCTTTGAGTTGGTTTTGTTAATAGAATGTAAAAATGGGGACCAGATGTCAGCTCATCTATTAGCCTGAAATGTTAGAACTGGAGATGAGTTTTGGGAGGACCTTTCCTGGAGGCAGGAGCAGCCCATGGTAGCATCTTGCCTGTAAGGGCTGGTTGAGCCCATGCAGATAAACAGCCCTTTGCCCCAGATATACACTTCCTATATTGCAACAGCTTGTCCCGTGTAATCTTAGCATTGCTGACTTCATACCAGCACATACATCAGTAGCTGTGCAATTATGTGAAGAATTCAACAGTCTTGCTAAATCCATGCACAAACTTCCACCCTTGCTAAACTTACCTGCTCAAAGCTGGGTCAGGAAAACTTGTAAGTTCTGAAACACTATTGACAACAGCTTCAGTAAGCCTTGGAGTAAAAAATAGAGATAATATTATGTTACGTGTGTATAATATACATTATATACATGTGTCTAATATACATAACATACATTTTATAGATGGTATATATCATAGGACATATATTACAATTAACACATGCAATGTTATTGGATTGATATTGGATTGATACTATATTGGATTTATATTATATATAAATAATAATAATAATAATAATTTATGTATTATGATATAAATTTGTTAAGAACAACTAATTTCGTTACCAAACTAGAAGTTAACTCTATCTCTATTACTATGTTGCAGTGATGAATGTAAAGGAATGATAGTATAAAACAAAAATAATCTCATTAGTGTTGAAGCATTGTGACCATGCTACTGTGCAGATAATATACAACAGAAAATATTTTTCTATGAAAGTTAGTTTTGTCTATGAAGGCTAGTTTAACAAATCACCAATTGCCTTGTAATTCTAATGATACTGCAGAAGGTTATAAAGAATAGACTTAGCCAGAAGAAATTTCTATGCTGAAGGTAAAATCTTAAGAAAAAAAGTGTTGCATGTACAGCCACAGTTAAAAGTCTTGGTCAAGAATGGCTCATCATTCCTTACAGATTTCCTTTGTATTACTGTCAAAGTTGGCTTCAAAGATTTCATAGAAATTGTGGTCAGAAGGGACTTGAAGATCATTCAGTCGAACCTCCTGGTACACCAGTAGCCTAAAACTAAATTCCTTAAAACCACCTGAAGAATTTGGATGTAGCAAGTACTACAAGAATCCAGAAGACTAGAAATATTCAACATTAGAACAATTTAAATATTAGGAAAACTGCAGACAGATGCTTTTAGGTCTGAGGAATTTTAGATGAGTTATTAATAAAAGACTGGAATGGCCTGCTGTGGTTCGCTAAAGAATTAAGGACAAAAAATAAAGCTAACATTAGTTATTATGGCCTCATGGAGATTTGGCCCCATCACATGAAGTTATTTCTTTTTCCTTTCTTTACAAATTTATTTCTACTTGAGGGTTGCTATAGTATATTTTGACTTCTCCAAGGTATTTGATCTAGGGCCATTTGACATAAGCATTATAAAGCACAGATTACATACATTAAAAACAGGATTGTAGATATATATGAAGTGTGGCTGACTATAGGGAATTATTAATTAAATATAAAATCTAGAGAGGGACCGTCTCTTGATTCAGTTCTATTTGGTGTCTGTATGAGTGGTTTGAACACTATCATAGAGTCCTTGCTGGTAAAAGCAGTGCTTAGAGATCTATGAAGCAAAAAATACTGAGAACTACTGTAACCGGGTGTAGTGGATGGCTTCATTAAATGGTCATAATCTGACAGGATGTGCTTTAATACCCCAAAATGGCAGGTATATAGAGGAGAGAATGAGTAATACAGTCTCTTCTTAGGAGAAGAGAGATTTTATCCTGGAAATTAAGAAAACCAAGGAGGATTTTGGGGTCAGAGTGGATAATTGTCTCTACAGGCAGTTGCAGGGCAAACTATGGCAGAAAAAGCTAATGTAATCCTCGAGCAATAAAAAAGAAAAGTATCAAGGAAAGATAGGAAGGGCTTCTGCAACATGTGAAAGGGCTCCCTGGGAGGTGTTAATCTCTAACTCCACTGCACAGTCAGAGAGCTTGAAATTCTGACACTCTTGTCGACTCGAGGACGGAGGATGCTGTAGTGTTTCAGAGCATCTACCCCAAAAAGGCAAATTCCAAGCCCAGGCTACATGGTGATACTGCCTCTGGGACCAGTAGAAAAACTTATCTGTACCACTCTGAGAGCCTGTACCTACCTGCAGATCAACCTATGTGACCTATGTAGGCTAAAAAAGGCTTCCCACAGTAAAGATTTAATTCACCCCACAGCACTGTAAACATAGGCTCTAAAAGCAGTTGTAATTTACAAATGTAGAATGGATTTTTCTGGTCATTTTGATGATGAAACTCTTTCAATTACATTGAATTGTAATTAGTTTCCTTAGCAGGTATGTGATCTCATATTTATTCTCAGCACGAAAGCTACCTATATATTAATTAAAATTTTTTTTTTTTTTTAATAGTAATAAAAACTACTATATGTTATACCTGATAGGAATTAAAAGTAATATCATAACAAATAGACATCTGTTGGAAAAGAAGACTTATAAATCATTAGAAACATGTGCACTCCAGGCCTCTTTGCTCTCAAAGCTTCATTGGAAAAACATGTAGAAAGAGCCAGCCAATATTTTAAAAGCAACAGGAAAAAAATCTGTACATCATTTGATTCTTTTCCTGCAACAGCATCTTTACTTGCATGTGACCAGATTATTTATAAAAAATCTGGCAATATATAGCTTTAAAAACTGGCTTTTCAAGAATTCATTGTTTTGTCATGTGTACACACAGACGTGCATTTTACTTGTTGGAAAAATGCCCTCAGCTCCAGCAAATAACATTTACACAAACCCTGGAAAGCCAGAATTCCATATCTAGTGCTAATGATGTCTAGCATCTAACAGAAAGCCTAAGAAGGAACTTTAACATGTACTATTAATACCATGTATTTTAGGTAGATATTGAGCACCCAGCTCCAGTGTGATGAATGTACACATAAACCTCAAAATTAGTCTTAAAAGCATATAAACCACTTCAGTTGTTAAGATTTTCTAAAACCCACGTGTGTGGGTAATATCACTAAAAGCAGGTATGTTGGATAAAAATGAATGATGTTCCTTTCCCAGTATAAACCCAGGAGTTCATCTTCCAGTGTTGTTTATAAATAGAAGAGAGTCAATTTGCTTAGGATCTGCAGGACATTTCAGTACTCCATTTAGATAATGACAACATTTTTAACACAGCTATCACTCATTAGGTCAAGAGGTTGTGATTAATCAAGGACTGTTTTGGTTTAGTCTGATAGACATCTAGTCTCTTTAGTTTACAGTTGAATGAAGATGGCTTCAACAGTTTACAGAATGAGCTGCAATGATACATTAGACTGAAATTGAGATGGAAGAGAGACGTGTGATCTATTTTAACCATTCCATTTGCATTACAATGTGCTGTGTGTGAATTAGTCTAGGCATTGCTAGAGTAAATAAAAAATCTGCTGGGAATGTGTGAGCGCATTACACAACAGGAATGCACTGGCAGGTTATGGCTAGAAGTCTGCTGAGTGTTACCAGGAAATATTGTTGGTGTTTGGACTAAAAGAACAGAGTTTTTTGTTTTAATAACTGACTGACTGGTTAATGGCTGAATGTAAGATGAGAGAATATGAGTCAGAAAGAGTTATGACAAAAAATCTTAAGGGAACGTCTGTTTCCATAGCACTTTGGGACCTGCATCAACACGAAAGCAGTATAGGTCTCTTTACACAAACTGCAGAATGAGCATTCACACTTTGGGCGACAGATGAAAACAGAATAAATTCCCAAACACTTGACTGCAGTATAGTGTCTTATGGTACTGTTGAATCTGAAGGTCATTTTTTAAGGTTATCTTATAAGCATTTTCCTATCATCAAGTGCCAAGCCAGTTTACCAAGCTATCACAGAGGTCCTTCCTCTAGAGAAAATTCTCAGACATTCAAAGGAGTATATTGCAGGGAAACAGAGGGTGCTCAGTAGGAAATGAGAATGCATTCTCAGCTATCCACCTTATCTGTTAGTATGTATCTTGCACCTACACCCCATAGTCATGTTTGCAATCAACAGTTAGCACTTTTGAGTAACAGCTTCATAAATCTTGATGACACAGCCCACGTCCCATGGAGTTTTTTTATGGTTCACTCTTGTGTAAATCAAGTAAATTAACCCATATTAAGTGCAAATGTAGTGAAAAGGTCTTAAAAATATCATATAGCACTATATAGTTTTCAACTTTTCCTATTTATAATATTAGTACATTGCTGTATTTCCTTCTAATGAAGTAGGTGAATTCTCTAAAGTAATTTTTCTCCTGTAATGGATGCACTTTGGAGGATGCAGCCTGATGAGATACTGTTGACTTCTTGTTCCTTTTCTCCTGATCACATACACATAGAAAGAAGCACACATACATGTCTCCTTATGTGCTTTCTGTCAGATGCTGATAAATCTAATGCAAAATGGCACCTAGTGAACAAAGAGAAATCCCTCAAAAGTTTCTATAAAAACAAATCCTGTTAATTTCAGCCTCCCTCTTTGTCTACATCTAATTATTTTATGCTCTTTTTTCTAATACTACAAACCAACAAAAAAGATGAATGGTTATAAAATACACACTGGGATCTGTGTGACCACCAATATTGTTATTGATTGGAGACAGCTGAGAAAATACAGTAAGGATATGTTGCTGTAACTAGCATTACAAATTTCCCTGATTCTAATTAGAGAATATGCACTGCTGTATAGTTAGGTAATGATTAAACACTACTTCCATTCTTGCCAAAAAGTTAGCACTGATGAAGAAAATCCTGTAGGCTCTGGTGATCCAACACCACCCACAGAACCCTCCAGATCGAAACACCTTCCTGAGGCAGGGAATTCCTCTTTGTGACATTCGCTTTCTCACTCTCCTTCGTGCTGTCTCAGGGGACACACTTGTCCTGCTTTTGGCATGACTCAACTTCTTGTTGAGTTGACCTTTGCCCTTTTAAATGAAAGGGTTTCATGCCCTGGAAACTGGCTCTTTCAGTGACTTCCACTGAACTAGAACGTTATTCTCCTACAGGAACACCAAAGAAACGTGGCAAAATACCTGCTTTGATTATTGGAAAAATAATATACTTTGGGAAAAGGAAATACTGGACAGACTGAAAGCTCCTAAGCAGGATACATCAAAGGATGCATTATATGTAGCTGGAGAACTAATGTCCATTTATCCAATGACCTAATTAATGTTTTTATAATTTATAGTGCTATTAGACAGATTTTTGTGAGAACAATACTGTCAGTTAAAACCACAAATTATAATCATTAGGAAGCTGTCTCTCCTGATCCTATTAATAAAAAACATACTCTAAATAATCTTTGAATAGTTAGTGCTATACCAAGAAGACAGGAGATTATTTTTCTCCTGATTTTCAAAAGAAACTCTGGAGACCTTAAAAAAAATGTCTATCAAGAACTGCAATGTTTCTTGCACTAATGCACAAGGAAAAAAACGAATAAGTGCAATTCTTTAAACAACTAAAAAAAAAGGATTTGCACATGAAAGAAGAACATTCATACAAAAAGTACATAAAAAAGGAAACAGGCTGCTAAGAAGATTAAGCAATTTATGCACGGCAATATTTCCCAACTTATTTCCCTCTAAAACTTGATAAAACCTAGTGAATGGATATGCTGTGACAAAGCCCCTAGAGATCTCATCATCTCCTTGATAATATTGTTACAAATATTTTGGAAAATGAGTGAGTTCCATGCATGAATTAAATGGACATGACTGTGGAATACTGAGGAATAAATATAGGCTTGAAACAACAGATTATTTGAAAGCAATACATTTCTAAATTTGCAGTGGAGACGGGATTCTTCCCAGTACTGTTTGCACTGACAAGAAGGTATGGGATGATGTAGTTCACACTAAACTGTATTGGTCCCACTGGGGCTTCACCACACCATGACAACCTCCCATTTACTAAAGGCTGGTAGGAGAGCAGGATACGAATACCTCTTTATTAAATCATGCCTCAGTGTATAGCAAAGGAACAGAATTACTGGGAAAACATTTGGGGACAGACTTTAAAAAATGTGTCAGTATCTTGTTCCCCAGTGAACTAATGATAGTGCACCTTCAAGCTCTGACTCTTGGCTCTGCTGCAAAACATGTGGCACTTGCTCTGACATGATCTGATCATATGTTTCTCAACAGTAAAAATTCTCCTGATTTTGGGGCTGATGTCAAGACTTTCAAGACCCAGACTGGCTGACTTCAATGGGCTGCTCAGAAAGGTGGTTGAGCCACTTGTACCCGGAATTGTTTAAGGAATGTGTAGATTTGATACTAAGGAACATGGTTTAGTGGACAACACTGATGGTAGGTGGACAGCTGGACTAGATGATCTTAGAGGTATTTTCCAATCGTAATGATTTTGTGATTTGATTCTTTACTTGAACCAACTTGGAGTTGAGGTTTGGTCCTTTGGTGGTAAGGAGGCACTGATCCTTTGCCTTAAGCCACACTGCTCTCTAGAGCCAACTGGTGGCCTGGAGCAGGATTGCAGGCAGAGGGAAGGGCAAGGCTGGATGTGGAAGTGATGGAAACGGCCACAACCCCATGATGGCCCGCTCGGGTTGTCCTTCAAGGACAACAGGTTGTCTCACTGGGAAAGTGGCTTATCGTATCTGCATATCAATATCTACAATACATACATGCATCTTAATGAAGCACATTAAAATCTCTGACCTGAAATCTTAGTATCTGAAATTCTTGACAACAGGTCAAAAATTTTGAGGTTTTTATTTTAAAATTCTTCATGGTACTTTTCCCTGACACGCTGTTTGTGCCGGGGATAATACAAGAAAGAAGAAACAGTGTTCTGCCTTATAAACACAGGGCTGAACTAAATTACTGACAGCATCGCTAAAGCTCTCTAAGTGAAACTCAGAAAGCCATTTGCAAATATAAGGGAATTAATCTTTATATCAACAATAGCATGGTATTTTCTTCACATTTTTATTGAGAGTGAAATTAAATTAGAAAAATGCATTCTTTAATTAATGCTACGATTCTGCCTGGCATTAGAGAGAAGTTTCCCCACTTAATTTGTGCACGATGATACATTACACCCAGTTTATCACATAGTCTCCACAGTGATCATCTCCTGCATTCTTGCCAACCAAAGAAGGACAAAACCACACTTGTGAACCCGTGCAATAACTCTGTGAAGTGTGACCTTTCTCACTCTGCAGCACCTCATTAAAGTCAAAAGGGCGCAGACAGAGCAGTTCGTATAGGGTAATCTGCAGATGAAGATGGCACTGGAAATACCATGTGAATTAGAAGGAGACTCAGCAGTTAGAATATCAGCTAAAATAAAGCAGATTAAGTAACTGAGCTTGCACTCACTGAGATTTTACCGTATGAGGTACCTTCCCTCCTTGGATCTTCTACAAGAAGCAGTAATAGAGTGGCATTTCATTTAATTTAGTTAAATACTATTGCTTGACAGAAAGAACTGAGATTTATAAGGAAGGGATTAAGACTGGTGGATCTGGTGCAAACTCCTATAGGGTTGTAGCTAGTGTTATGGTAAGTTGTTCTTGTTACATCTGACAAGCATAGACTATACCCCTTGTATGAAAACTAAATGGACATTCATCTCTCTGTCTACTTACTATTATGTTCTCCAGATAAAAATTATGCAACAATGGAAAAGCTAAAACAGCACTCAAAACTTTGTATTTGATGCACATAACCTAATTAACTTCTCCTTGAGCTTGGATAAAACATGTAGTAAGTGGAGAAATAGTTTACAGACTTTGTCCCAAGTTACGCTCACGTTCACACCCAGAGTTGTACACGTATGTATTTTGCTTCATGTCAAAAAATATCATTTGGGGAGGAGACATAAGAGAAGAGAATGAGAGGGAAAAGAAGGGAGAAGAAGGCAAGGCAAGGTGAGGTAAGGTAGGGGAAAGATGTTTTTATCTTGACATTTTTCTTTCTGCGCTAACATAATTGGCCATCTACTGGACAAAATATTACTTTACTGTCTTAATAGCTTGTCTGTTCATAAAAAATCTTTTCATGCTGCAACTTATCTTCAGGCTGTTAAGCTTTTCTTATTAATAGCAATAACATGAAAATCAACCCCCCATAATTCCACTCAACAGACTTAAGTGACCTAAAATATACAGCCTGCCTTGGAATTCTGGTAACCTTGTTGATTTCAGATGGATACTATTTGCATTATCTATATGCACTATCTGCATGGAAATTTTTTGGTAGACAGTATTACGATTTTGTATTGTTCCTGTATAAACTTATATCTCAGGGCTCTGCTTTCATTTTGAATAAAAAGCCTTCTTACCTTATAAGCCATCAATTTCGTACATGGGCTTGGTTTAGCAGCAAGCATTCCCAGGTGAATTTAAATTTTATTCTTTATAATACCCAAACGTATGCTAGTGAGTGGATGAGATGTCTTGCTGTTGAAAGTAAACCAGAAGTGCAAACCGGTGACTGGAGGTGGGAAGGTGGGATGTGTCCATGCATGCTTTCCTGATGCACCTGCTGTCTGCTGTCACAAAACCAGGCCAGAGAGTGTAAAAATGTTCATCAACAGCTACAAACTGATGAGTTATGTCTTCCTGGGAGATACAGTTTTGAATTCTCACACAATGACTTAAATACTTTTATATTCAAAGAACAAATACTGGGGGTGGGTGAAAGGGAGAAGTGTCAACTTTTGATTTCTGCTCCTAGGATTACTCCATTTGAAGTGTGAAATTCATTTATGTCTTGGCATACCAGGGTACCAGGAGCTGGGGTGTCTTCAGTGCCCAGGCTCATCCTTGCTGCTGCCATCTCCTGTCTTCTCTGTGGGAGAAATGCAGCTGCAGAAGGGCTGTGTGAGCAGCATGTGGTGGCTGCTGGGATCAGGTGAGCATGAGGAGAGCAGCCATGTATCATTCCACTGGCCTATTGAGGCCGGATGCTGCAGTTCTTGTCAGACCTTCCCAAGGCATGAGAGTATGTGGGCTTCTAGTCTGAGCGGGTGGCCAGCTGAGGGCACTGAGCCCTGAATCTGACGATATTCTGACTTCTGAGCAGCAAGGTACTTTGTGGGTCCCATTGAGGCTGTTCTGGTCATGGGGAAAATGCAAACTCCAGCTGCTGGAAAACACTTCAAGTCAAATGCAGAGATAATCAGTGCCGCCAGCATTAGGAAAGTGCTCAGTGGGTGTTTTTATTGTGCTACTGCCCTTAGATATTCTGTGCCAGTCCACTCTCTCCTTCCTCAGCTATCTCTGGTTTTTCATTTCTTCCTGGTGAGAAGAGACTCAGTCTTGGCGCAGTCTGGGCTGTGTTGGGCAGTACACCCTTCACATTCCCAGATATGTCTCTATCTGTACTGCACAACTGCGCGGGTGGGTCACGCTGCCATATCGTATTGCAAATTCATGTCTAATTTGACCCTGAGGTCTCTGTCAGCATTGCTGCTTTCTAGGATTCTCCCTGCCTTTGAATGTCTGTGTTTCAAATTACATTTCCCTGGGTATACTGGGTTACATTTTCCCATGAATGCCACTCTTATTTTCCAGCTCCATATTTTTAATCACCCTACTTCCACTTTTATTACCTCTTGTCTTTGGTGATGCTTGTAGGTCCTTCAATGAATGTGAATAAAGGCTCTGAAAATAGGACTGTCTGTGACTTTCCTCTTTGTAATTAAAATGGTCCAGCATCCTTTCTCTCCCTCTGTGCTTTATTGAAAACATTCAATAAAAAACAGGAACTATCCTCTATGTGACATAAGCTGTCAGTTTGTCCATTTTTCAGCCATTAATATCTCTTCAGCATCACCCTCAGTTTTAGAGTCAGTTTTTAAGCAATCAATAGTGCCAACTGGAATGTATTTGGAGAAAAGAGATCTCAGAAGACTATGTGTCAATATCTTAATTGATTTAATATTCTAAAAGCCACCTTATTTTCTTACGCTACTGATTTTGGGATATTTTGTAAAGGAAATCTCTCATGTGATGAGTCATCTGTTTTCCACACATTCCTAGCTCAGAGGCAAAATCCCCTAAGGCCCAAAGCCTGATGCAGCAATCAGTTACAGAGGCAACAACCAGCTGAACCTGGTCAGAACTGGACACTGGCTTTAGTGCAGTAAAATCTAGCTCACAGCTCACTGATAGCTTTCTTGGGCATTGCCTTGGCTGAGGTTAATTTGTCATTAGGCTTTCTCCTACAGTTTTTTTTTACAATTCTTATTTCACTGACAACTATACTACTGTAATAGTACACCATCAAGGTATTAACTATGCTTTACTTACTCTAATCAGACAATCCCAAAATAATTGCAACACTTCTTTTTTCCCGACTCAGCAGAAGAGGACGTCAAGCTTCCACTCCCTCTTCTTTTAAATTATCAAAATGTTGTGCTACTGAAACTATGATGTAAAAAGATTTCCCAGTCATTCCTGTTAAATTCTAAACACATCTAAGTCAATAGTCTCAAAACAGAGCTATTAAGGCAGCTGTATAGGTCAAAACAATAGGGTGGGAAAATTTAAGGTATATTTAACACACCATAATAATAAGCGAATAATACTATTATAGTGTTATAATACTGGTATATTACTGTTAGACAAGTAGTGCTTATGGAAGGAGTAAGATCTCAGTACATTTTCTATTTGTATCTTGTTTGCTAGGGTAGCTACAGCAGCCCGCAACAGCCATTTCTTCACTCTCAGTATTTTCTTTGATTTGGATTTAATATTGATCAGCTCTCCCCAAGCCAAACCCATTTTTTCCCCCCAGTTCCTTCAATTCAATTGAATGGAACTTCTCCTTGCTATAATTTGTGGCAAAATGCTTAGAAGAAAATTTCAGCATCAGTATAAATAAAAGAGATTAATGTTGAAAGAACAAAAAAATAAAAGCAATCGTTTCTTAGTAGCAGCTTGTGTGCATGAAGCCCCCATCATAAAAATCCTTTAAAAGGCCATTTTCTCATTACATGAACTCCAAAACCTTTGCTAACTTCTTGTCCATGGCGCTGCTCAGTCCCATTGCAAGGATTGCTTCCTTCCAAATGCTGGAGCTGGCTGCAGGTTACTGCTGTGCTCTTGCTGTCCTGAACAAGTTTTACAACAGCAGCAGGTAGAAGCCATGTCAGGCTTCTCTTGGTGTTGAACATAACCAAGACAACCAGCTGTATAATCAGAGCATTGGCAGCCTTATTTATTAATGCATGATCCAGATATTGCAGTGCTGCAACCTAATGGCATCAGAGGCCACTGATTATTTTCTGATTTTCCCAAAAGTCTAATGTTTTGTTCCTAAAGAAAACAAGAAAAAATTAAAGGAAAAAAAAAAAAAAAAAAAAAAAAAGAAAGAAAAGGAACACATCCTATGTTTCCTTTCCGGAGGACAGATTTTGTTCTCATTTGCTCTAACCCAGGAATGCCAGTGAACCAGCACCAGCAGAACTGTGCCTAGAATCACATCCCTCACCCTGTGTTTTAAGGTAGATTCCAACATTGAAACAAGGCAGTGGTTTCGTTCTGTCCCTCCCAGTTTAAGCAGGGCTGGGGCTCCACCCAGCATAGTTTTACTGTCTTTGAGGGAAGAATTTACTTCACCCATTTGAAAAAAAAATATCCTGACTTGCTGAAAGTTGTTGCCTGAAAGGAGTGTCACAGCACCAGAAAGAAACCATGAGCTGTATTAATCCACGACGATATCTTTTGAAATAAAATTGCAGAAAGTTTTTTCCTCTGTCTATATTTCTCATCTCTGTGAAAACCTAGATGTGCTTTAAACATAATCTGTGTGCAAAATGGAGTTAGAATATAAAATATTGCAAATCCAAATCCCTGCGCTGAGGGATTCGAGGAGAGAAACTGCTAAATGCTTCTTGTCAGTCTAGAAACAACGCGACTGCTAAACTCACTCATTTCAGAGATTTATTTTGCTAGAAAGGATTTTAATCTTCACATTTCTGTTCCTCAGAGGAGGCCAAACCTTCCAAGTGCAGAGTCTGCAGCAGCGGTGAATCAACTATTGTAATACGCTGCCTCTTAAAATACTTCAGGGTAGTCAGGCATTAGGAAGGCTCCTATTTTGTGTGAACTGATCAAATACAGATGTTGCCAAAGAGTTGACCTTATTGACCGTGACTTAACTAGAGATTGAATGGCAGACAGACGGTCAGTAGTAGGGTGAAACCATGTTTTGGCGGTAGGGTGTAAATGTATATACAGTTTACAGGATGTGAATGACACCGAGCAAACATCTGTTCTATTGATAAATACTTGCTTTACTTCCAAAAATTTTTATCCCAGGGAAACCCGGTAAGAATAAATACTGCATGGTTTTGTTAGGTGTTCTGTGTTCACATTGTGCTCTTGGAAAACTTGAAATAGAAAAATATTAAAAATGGTACTAACTTTTCTCTCTTCCTGTAATATCAGATTTCATATAAAACTCATCAGCTGAGCTGAGTATTAGTCTTGATCAATGGCAGGAAACCAGGGGATCAAATGTTAATAAATCAGAAACAGATACCTCCACTTGAGCAGAAATATATCACTAGCCTGAAAAATAGGGCAAATTATTTGACAACATTTATATGCATATGCCCAGGGAAAAAAAAAAAAAAGGAAAAGCTTTTCTTAAGTTCTCTTAAAAACTGAAACAGAGGGCAAATATGGAGAAAAAAATAATGAAGTAATGAACATAGAACATGCAATCAAAGGGTCCTAAGGATATCTTTGTTTTCTCTTGGATTGACATAAAGAAACAAAATTAAATGAAATGGCTTTAGGTAACAATATATTTCTATGGCAAATTAGCCCTGTCACACTGCTATTTGTTTCTTGGGCAAGGGTAGTGAAATAGCTGGTGAATAGTAGGCCCATTTTAATGTGCTGTTGCCTTTACTCAAACACTGAAGAGCAGCACCACTATTCCAATTCTGAACTGCGCAGGAACGTGATGACCTTGATAGCATGAAAGCACATAAAAGCGCAAAGGCCAGTTTTAACTTTGTTTTTTCTTTTTAGAGTTTTGGTACCTAGCTATTTCAGTTCAAAGCTCCTTAAATTCATTTCAGATATACACCCTTGCAGTGTGGTCTTCTCTTTAAATTGAAACTATTTGCTCCTGTGCATAGCCTGCTAAATTTAATTAGAAAATCCTGGTGGACCAGCAGGACAAAATTTCCCTTCCTTCCTATTTTCTCATTCCACAATCTATCACCTAGAGTAATTAGGACCAGCGAGGGATCGTCTTCACTGGATTAACCTTAACTAAATTGTATGCATTCAACATGTGCTCTTTTGATTAACTTGAGCCTTGACTGCTGCCTGTGATACACCCACCTTGTAATTCTACACACTTAATTAATTTCAGATGAACAGCAAGAGGGATAAGTTAAATTCTCCAATTAATAAACTGATATTAGTTAATGCATTTTAGCTTAACTTCTCATTCTTTTCCTGTGCAGGGATAGGAAAAACAGAAAATGAGAGGGAGGTGGAAGCGAGCAAACTTTGCCAGTAAGTTTGCGATGACTTTTCAGGGCTTGATCCTGCAGCCGTCTAGCAGATAATTTTCCCCCTGACAAGGAGAAGATTTTTGGCCACAGAATCAGTCCTTGCATTTAAAGTATTAAATGCAATGGGCAGAAACAGGACTTTTTTTTCTTTCAAAATGATAAATAGGCATTATTTAAAACCTCCTCACCTTAACTCAGTTTTCCATATGGTTTCACTCATGCATGGGTTTTCCTTGTTATTAAAAAAAAATATTATAATATCACTGGCCGTGGGCCCAATCCTCCAAGCCTTAGTCCCACAAGCATATTTTTCTGCTCTCTATTGTCATGGGGAGCTGCCTAACAGCCTTGTCTTGCATACGTTTGCCCAGATAAGTAACTTTGCTTTTGAATATAGCCCTAGTGAATTCAGTAGTATTTATCAGAGGAGGAGAATTACTTATGTAGAAAAATATTTCCAGGAACAGGACCTAAAAGTGCTATTGGATGCAAAGAAAGGTGCATGAAAGACAGGAGAAAAACACTAGTCTAGTTCTTTTTGCCTGGGATTAACTTGGATGCTAACTGTAAAACAGGGCACTTACTCTCCTTTGAGTGCATTTCACTGAATACTGAATTTCTCATTTCTAATGTGGAACTCCGATGAAGTTTCTCTTCGGCATCATCGGTAAGCATGTGGTTTCAGTAAAACTGATAGAATTAACATTAAACGCACATTTAAGTATTTTGCTGAAATGGAGATTGGCTGTTCAGCATCTTTCAGGACTGACTATTGAGTGGGACTAAAATCAAGCCCCCAGAAAACAAAATATTTTCACTCAGATATGTTTTTTAAATTAATTCTGTTACTGTAAAACTGTTCACTGTTTTTCCTCTATAACAATCAGTATTCTAAGAAATGCTGCCAGAAACAAAAATTACATATATAGCTCTATTTACAGCATCTGCAAGTTAGCTATCAGTGTTGGTGTTTGTGCAGAGTTTATATTTTCCATTAGAAAGAATAGCAGTAAATGACTTCAGGCAATAAGATGGCCTAGTCTGAATTTTCTTCCTAATTAACATTTTACTGCTTCACCAAATCATCAAACAGTATTTTATACACAGCTATTTACTATAAATAAGCTGCTGATGTGATTTATAGCCTTTCCAAAATCATAGGGAAATTTATTGGGTAAGAGCATTAAGATAAAAATTTCAAAACATCAGAACAGTTTATGTGACTTTGTCCCCCCAAAAGGTACTTTGGCACTGTAATCATCTTGGTAATCTCTCAAGTCGTGCTGATACTTAGGACTATTTTATCTCCCAGATGTATTTAAAAAAGAATAATCAGAGAAAAACAGTTTCCATAGTAAAATCCCATATGGGAAGGAAGGAAGTAGTGACATATAGTCTTTAGGTGAAATTGTCAGTATTTTGGGTCATTTTAAAACCACAAAACATGAATGCATGCAATTCTTGCCAAATTTCCACCGTATTTCCTTTGATTACATACATTTCCAGCAAAAACAATATAATAAGCTTACATTTTTAAGGCTTTGTTTACAAACAGTTGGAAAGATGCAAGGAATACTTGTGACACAGAACAAACAATGGAGAAAGGAGAAAATAAAGATTTAATACTGACTTACCCCACAGCCAGTCAGTATGCAAGATCTTACGGCCGAATACATTGTTTTTATTAGTGTCAAGTGCTTGATTTAAAGTAGGACCTCGTCACCTTACTGAGAGATATTTTTCCTGGGGTATATGCACGTACCTATTTATCTATTGAGTGTGAGTATATATATACACACACCTAGCAGTAGGCCTGGTTAGTGTCAGCTTGACTGGGAGAGGATGTTAGTAATTACTATTTCTCTAAACACTACTTTAGCATAGTTTAGTGTATCAGCTGGCTTCTGCTGCCAGAAGGACCTGTGCTGCCTACTGGAAGTGACTGCAAAGCCAAAAGCCACAGTGAAGACCATTCCCATTCTCTGTCCTCCTTCCTGTTGAACTCAGTGACACTGCTTTTGATTCAGTAGAAATGGATTTTGCTTGACTCTTTTCGGGAGTATTTCTGGGCACCCTGGTTCTCAGGGCTATGCCCAGACCACTGGCACCCATCTGGCCAGCTCTGCTGAGGCTGAGAACAGCAGCACTAGTGATTCTGCTGGAGCTGGGACTGTCTACAGACCAGCAGAATGGTGCTTTCATATGGACTTTCTCTTCTTCCTCTTTATTCCTTCTGAACGTGTTTCCAAGTTAAAAAGAGATAACTAATGCTAACTAACAGCTGATGTTTCAACATGTTTTACACATGTTTTTTCCTTCTGCAGGCTGCACTTCTGTTGTGTTACAAATGGATGGAATGAAGTTCTCATACAGTGACATGAAGACAAAAAGCAGCCTGCATGTGTTAGTGGTAGAATGAGTCCGTGTTAAGAATAGCTTCTGGTCTTACATTTTATGAGCCCAGTAAATCAAGAGCATGAAAGAAATATATGACATTGCTGTCTCATGCACTGTCTGCTACACAGAAATTTTCATGTGCACGGATAACTGAGAAACAAATAAATAAAATGTATCTTCCTCTCACCCCATTTATTGTTTTATGGATGGGTCACTTTTTCATCTCTTTTCGCTCTGAGGATTTCCTTGAAATAACAGTTTTGAGGGTTTTTTTTTCATGGTCTTTATAGTATCTTTCCCATAGAAAGATATGGGGATATTCTTTACAACACACACCCTTCACCTCTTTATATGTGGTGCTCTTCTAATATAGTCCTCAATTTTTTCTTACGTGTTTGAGAACTTCTTACAGTTTATCACCAACTGGAATGTTATACACATTTAATTTTTACCTTGAAGTGTTCTGACACCAAATCATTAATCTTTATTGTTCAGTTTTGACTACAGTACTATTGAACAGATTATTAAGTAAAAAGAAATGTAGAGAATGTATAAAAGGCACAGTATTATTCTGATGACAGCTTCCTGGTGGTCCATCATACATAAAACTAGCTATTAGGAATATGTTTCAAACTGGCACCATAACACATCTTTCATAGTTGTTAAATTTAATTGTATAAATAGTTGCTGACTTCATTTGGACTGTTTTAAAAAAGTGAATGTGTAATAAATAAATCACCCTGTGAAAAACCTTTGCAGAACATCTTCAGCTACCATGCCAGGAGACAACCTCCAGTTTTCATCAATACTATCTGCAGTAATTAGCTCTGATATTGAGCAAAATTAGAACCTGATCCTTCAAGCATTTACACATGAGTAGTCCCACCAGGATCAATCAATATCTTCTGTAGCCATGGAAATATTTGCATGCATATGGTCAGTCGTAAGCATGGTTTTTCCAAGTTTTTCAGGGGACTGTTTTTCTGACAAGCCATTTTTAGAGCTCAGTCCCACTTTCCATAAATATTGGCAAAACAAGCCATACTGGTAACAGTAGGCTTTCGGACAAACTCAAAATAAATTCTGATGGCAGTAAATGTATTTTTCCTTTTAATGCAGTGACTGATTTTAATATTAAACCCTATACTTGACATAAATAACCACCCAGCAGGGTGACACAGAAAATGGGATAACTCAGGCATTAAGTGATTTTTCTGCAGTCTGCATGGTGCTTTCAATGTTGACATGCACTCTGCTTACAGTTGTTGTCTTATAAGCAAATGTAATGACTTGGTTTAGAACAGAGTATTCTTATATTGAATGAGAGCTGGAAAATGGAGTGCCTTTCACATGAGACCATGTCTAAGTTGCAGCGTAGTTGGTACTATTTATTGACTGAAAGGTAGAGGAAAGATAAAGCTGCTGCTTTCAATTATGCAATCACAAATGTAAGAAAGTGAAGCTGTAGAATTGGGATGGAAATCGTTACATTTGATATGCCATGTCAAACAACAATAGCACTTGTGCTAATCACATTTTAGAATACTGCTATCATAGTTGATTTTGTTATAAAATAGAAAACAGTGAACAATAAAATCTTGTGTCCTGTGCCAAACTGCACTACTTAATCAACTTGGTTCAAAATCATTCTTGGTTTAGATAGTAACTCAGTGTATTAGTTCCAACAGCTTCTCTTCCATTACTAATTGAGAAATAAATATTCAAGCTAAATCAGACTCTTATTAAGGACTCTGCAGTAATTAATGGCAACGTGATATCTACCCAGCTATTTAACACTGTGGCTTGCTTTACATTTGCCTGTTGCATTCACAGTTAAATAGATCATAACACAGCTTTAAGACCTCTAATAGCTTAGCAGTGAGGACTCCTACCCAGCAAATTCTTCAGCTCTCCATTGTCTGTGATGGGCTGAGACCTTTCAACTCTCTGTGCTGCTGGGGACTGCATGCTCTAAAAATCCTTCTAAGATATAAGAGAATCTCTGAGATCATGTTGTTGGCATCCCATGACCAATACTGGGTCCTACTTCCAGAACACTCCAATGCTATTTCTCCAACACTTGCCATGTCCCATTCCCTACTTCCCTGGGGGATTTCCCTCCCTGGCCCTTCCCTTTCCCAGAGGGGATCCCTATCCTGCTTGCCTATCCCAAGACAGCACACCTGCCCTTGCCTGACCCACGTGGCTCAGCCTGTGCTGTTCCCAGCTCAGGCAGTAAACATACATGTACCATTAATAGTCAGTGTGATGAAGGCTCCAAATCCTTTGCAAATGTCACCTGTAATCTCCAAAGCAGGACAGCATACACAAGTCTGACTACCAAGCAAGGAACAAACTACTGTTTAAATATCATAAAAAAGACACGCTGTGTCTTTTTGACATGAAAATTGGAAGCTAGTGAAGTAATCAAGGCAAATCCTAAATAAGAGTTAGAAATCAGATTTTCTTTAGAAACAATAAGCAGAAAAAGCTCTGAAGATCATTGCTTCTGCTTTGTAACTGAAAAATGGCTTGTGAGACAACCTAAGCCTATTTGTCTCTTTTCCTAATTAGATCTTCCAATCTTATTAAAGATTCTACCACTGACAGAAAACCTTGCGTACAAAATAAAAAATGCTTTTTTCTTTTTCCTGTACAGATAATTTCCGAAGTGATTAGACATTTACGAAATCAATAACAATATTCAAACAAAATTAAGTTTCTAGGATCTTAATTGTCCAAAATACAAGAATAACAAACACTTTATGTTAGCTTCTTTAGCAAACATACAACTGCAGTATCTCAGCATAATGACTTTATTTGGCATTCTTATTTTCCAGAAGGTTTTTTTCCCTTTTCATGACCATTTCCTATAAACAGATATATTGTAAGTAACATACTTACACTTCAGGAATGTCTTCATTTTTATCCTGGCATTCACATCTGTCCTTGTTTAATGCTCTGCTGGTGGTCTGGCTCCATGGTATGCCCACTGCAATGTTCATCTTAAACAATATTTACATTGATTAGGGCTCTGAATGCACTAGAGACACTTATTAGAAAATGAACACAATATCCTGGGATAACAGTGAACATCTCTAAATGTTTTCATTCTGGATCTCTATTAATGCATTTTTTAAGAGTATAAACAATTGACTGTCAAAATGATAATCTGACAGAGAAAAACATTATGAAAATTTATAACATAAAATGTCTATGTCCAAAATATACAGATAATAAACATGCATGGAAAGGGTGCACTGACATTTTAATTCAGATTATAATAGTATCTGTTGCAATTCTCAATACTTTCTTTTATGAATATGCACAGTAAGACACTGTTTTTCCACTGAAATTTTGTTGGCTTAATAAATATAACATAAAATTGGAATGGGAAAGCATATTTGTGCAAACAAAACTACAGCAATATTAAATAGTTTGGCTTCATCACCTAATATGCTTATGGGAGAAGAAAACTGGGACCCTTACCCTGAAGTGGTGAGGAGGAGCAATGAAGATCATCCATCTAAAAAAAATAAATAGTACTGATTACCAATTAGTCATATGAACAAAAGTACATCTGTACTACTGCTTTTCTCAACGTGGTCACTGTACACTCGTGCCGAGCAATTTACATCTGACATATAAATAGCCACAGAGTAGAGCATACAGCGTGACGGCCATCTTCTCTACATGTCTATCCAATAAAAGCAATCAGCCAGCAGCTAATCGTTTCTTAAACTGTTATATCCTGCCTTCTGTGCATTAACAACATATGCTTCTTGATTTATTCACCCACCTTAAGCCTATTAACATGAGGCCAAATAGTTATGATGGCGGACTAACATGTTTGCTCAAATTACAGACAAAAACTTGCTTGATTACACCATCATTTTTAACTTGTAGTGGGGAAACAGGGAGGTTACAGATTGTCCTGACTTCAGAAGTTTGTTAATATCAGTAAAGAAAGTATCATTTACTAGTGAAGATGCACCAGTTGTGATCAGCTGCTTTGGGCAGTGAGTGCATTAACAGACTAAAGAGAACATGTATGAAGATATATGTCCACACTGACAACTCCTTCACACTCAAGATACATTACATTTGGTCTTTTACAGACATCAGGAGCTAGATTTAATTCTATGAAATTATTTTAAGGACAAGAAGAGATTGAAGCATGTTTTCTCTGCAGGATGGCTGAGTTCAAACTAGGTACTGCATTTTGCTCTGGATAGCAAGAGCTCTCTACAGGTCTAACAGCCCTTTCTAATTGCAGGGGCCTCTACTACCAAATTTCAAAATATTGCAGCTAAGTGGTGCTATGTAAAGTCATGAAGGAGGGCTAAGAAAAGCCAGTTTATGGCTTCGGTGAATTGCTTGAAGAGTTTCACTAAGGGACATAGCACTGAGGTAGTAAGGGGAAATAGCCTCACTAAGGAGGATGCTTAAGCCAAAACAACTGCTTTTTATTTTCTGTCCTGAAATCGAACATTTTCATACCAACAAAAATTTTTACAAATCCACCATTTTAATTCTTGTTAATATGTCCGTATCTGTGAGGAAAGAAAACGCTCTCTGTAAATTTCAAAAAACATTTGTGAACCATATTTGGACGTTCAGGAATACCCAGAGCACAAGGAGAGGAGCAAGCTGTGGGAAGTTAAGAAGAGAAAGCAAATAGGAAGGTAGCTTAAAGCTTGGCATTCACTGCTGACTTTCCTTTTTTTTTTTTTTTTTTTTTTTTTTTCCACAGAATCAGCTTTGTTTGTCTCCAGCTGCAGTTTCCAATTAAGAGTGCATGACAAGAACTGTCTATGCCTTGCTGATGTTCTGCATTGTAGAAGGATCTCATGTCCATGCTGAACTGGGCAGTTTTGATAGCAGACAACTCACAGGATCTTTGTAGGCCTGAACTGCATGGGATTTAATAGGAAAGGCAGAAACCACAGGGTCTGACCCATCACTCCAACCCAATATCAAGGACCAGATATGTCCCCAGTGCTCCTTGCTGTAGATGAGAGAGATCCAATAGTTTAAAGTGGACATAGAAGAAGGAGCTAGGTCATCAGTACAATTTGGGAATAATATGGGAGAAATGCTGGCATTATTTGAGAGTGGTGAAAAAGAAAGTCTTTGATCACTGTTCCCCATCTTGGATTAGTAGCTTATGTCTGTTTACGAAAAGTTTGTTCCATGGGACAATTTTATTCCCTTTAAGAGGGAGGTTCTCTCTACAGCTTTCTTCTTGGTTTAATAAGGGCTTGAGGTGCCCAGAAATGGTGTGATTTTTCCTGGGTGAGAATCATGACAGTAGAAAACAAAGAGTCTTTCCTTTCCTTATGCAAGCTTTCAGATTTGGGCCTTTCGTACGTGCAATCCATGTGTACATGTACATATACCTGCTAAAGACTTCACAAAAACATTTCAATATATTAATTAGCAAAAGCCTCATGTTTTATTAGCTGAGGAGTAATAGGCAGTACTCTGCTCTTTCTTAAAACATTATCAAAATCTAAAGATGTGAATGTAAGATGCTTGATGTAAAATAATGTATTTCATTTTCAGAAAAGGAAGGAAAAAAAACAGCCTGGAAAAATATGTGAAGAAAACTAAGGTTCCTTTTGAGCTAAGCGAATCCCTAGTATTCTGTAAAACAGCTCAGACTAAATCTCTGAATCTTGTAATTGTCATCTGAATATTCTCAAAAACTTGGGGATGGGAGAGCAGTCATTAAATGCTGTGAACCAAAAGAAAGTTTACGTGTACAAAATGTCACTTTACTGCAGTGTATGAATAAGAAAACATCTGTCTGAATAAGTGATTGATTCTGACAAATATTAAGTAGGTATAAGGAAATAAAAAGTGATCCCTCTAAATCTTGTTTTGCAGCACTGGCTAAATGTGCAAAAAACACAGGCTATATATATAAGATGCAATCGAAAATAAAATACAGTTTTGTTGAATTTGTCTGCTAAATCTACTGCTGCTTTCTGTACCCTAGAAATTCCCCAGAACTATTTTATGAACACTTACCAGTTTATTTTTTAATATTAGAAGATTGAAAAAGGCCTCCTTCTATTTCACGGTTCTCTACCAGTGAATCATAGGTCCCCTGTTACTCTGTGGAAAGTTATTTTAGTAATTCTGGAAGTAAACCTACTGCTGAGTCAGCATCATGGCTGAAAATGACAGATTTCATATTAAGAAACACGTTAGAAATAATAAGTAATGCTGTATCTCTTAACTTCCCCAGTTAAAATTAGCTGGTGTGTCAGGAATTGATTTAGCAAATGTCATGCATGCTGGACATGAGAAATACATCTTGCATATTGTCAGCATGAAAAATCAGGTACGTTTAATAGAAGAGGGTAAGAGAAATAAAACTAAAACACAGAGCAGTGGTGGAAGCAGCATTAAATATTTTACTCACAGAGGCACTCACTAGAAAATATTGAAATGTAACCCTAAAGCAGACCAATACGAAAAGGTTTTTTTGTTTGGTCTTCTCTGTTAGATGATTTTCAAGTAAGCAGTTTAGTAGCATTTTAAAGTACTGTATTCTTACAGATAAAACGGAGGGATTTTGTGACCAAGTTTTTCTGGAATTTTAGCATTTCTGGAAAAAATAACTGGAGACAAAACATTTGCCAGCAAACAATCTTTACTTTCTGATTTGCTAAACATGTCCATATGTAGTTATTGTGTTCAGAAGACTAGTAGCAGTTTTAGACTAGAAATAGGCTACTACTGCAAATTCAGGTAGTCATCTGGCACTTGTAGTGGGAAGATTTTGTACTTTTTTGGTAAAAGGAGATGGGTAATTTACTGCTACTTATACCTTTATGCTGAATGACATATTATGGCATATATTTTAGTCTTTTAGAGAAATGCAGTTGATTTTTCAAACAGTACGCTATTCCTTCTGTCAGATGACAGAGCTGCTCCATTCTTTCCCTCTCTACCACGGGGCCTGATTCTGTTCCACCAGCTGTCCATTTCTCACCTCTGCAGCCACAACAGCATCTCCCTTTTATTTCCTCTGAAACCTGAAACCCAATTTTTGCCTGTGATTTGTCCTCAGAAGATCCAATATTGGCTGAAATAAATAGCAGTCCTAAGATTGATTTCAATTGAATTTGATAGGCAGAATTTCTTAAAATATTGCAGCTCTCCCTCTATGACTTGGGGAAGTGGTCCATAGCAGTCCTTCACTGTCTTTTTCTCTATTCTGTATTTAAAAACTTCCTCCAAAACTGCATCTCAGACTCATTCAGACTCACTGAAATCTCCAAATACATCAATATTTCCCACTGGTAATAACACACTACTGAATAGTGTGATGACTCTGCAGTGTCATTTTGACCATGCACATTACAAGCCACAAAAGTTTTGCAGAGAAGGAGAAACAATTAGTATTAAAATAATATGCTTATTAAGTAATTTTACACAGGAATATCAAGAACCACAGTTTTTTAGAACTTGCTATTAATATTTCCTGGGATTTGTTACTAGTAAGTTTTGCTAGAAAAAATAATAAAAAAACTTACTGTAAAACCTTTGAGTTCTTTTTCTTTTCTTCTCCTCTTTCAATGTAGCATAAATACGTGGTGAAAAGTCAGAATCGCGAAGAAGAAAAATGTTCCAAAACACTGTAAAAGTGCCTTTCCCTTCCCCACAGCCCAAGGGAGCACTGACTACTTCAATAATCAGTGCGAACTTTTTGGTTATGATTTCTGTTTCCTTTCCCTGTCTCTCCCTCCCTCTCAACTTTTTTTCCACAATTGTATGAGTATTACTGTTTTCTCAATAAAGGAAGTAGAAGAGCTGCATGACAGCGTTTGTTTTAAGAAAACACAAAGCGTGTATTAAAATGAGAGGTAGTTTAAAAAGAAAATATCGGGCAGGAATTATAATCTTAAGAGAGCGGTAAAAAAATGACATACTACAGGAGAACAAATTACAAGTGCTGCATTTTTGCTCAACATGAAAAGCAGCACTAAAGAGAACAAATTCCACGCATTTCACCTCCATCCCAGCTTCACTGGGGATTAGTGTTCAGATACGAGTAACTATAGATTATCGTCAGTATAATGGGATCCTGTGATTAGCAAAAAGAAGCAGGAAAATGAACTTTCACTAGAGCTTCCATACTTTTCAGTCAGCCTTCACTAGTCAGACATATGGACTATGTTAACACTTCAGGTTACTGGCCAAAAGTCAACCTTGAAAATTAATTTCCCAGAAATATAGAAATTGCCATTTTTCACACCTTGGATAGAGAAGGCCAAAACAACTAAAACTAAAAGTATCCAAATACTAGTGTGGAATTCATTGATTTCCTCTAAAATAGCAGCTGAATAAGGATGACAGGAATTTTTGTACAGCGAGGTATGTGACCCATCACAAACCTGGTTATAATTATGGATTTCAAAACAGCGTCTAATAAACTGAGACCCAGACAGCAGCACACAGTAGTGGAACACATCCAGTATTCATTAAAGATGCACAATCAATAAGTCCAGAGTTTAAAGACAGTTTTCAGACACAATTTTCCCACTTGTCTCAGGACTAGGGTAGAATAGCAAAAACAGAGGTAATAAAATGTGGTCAACCTCAATGACTTGGCATGCATTCTTGGCAACAGTAGAATAGAGAGACCACAGCTTAACTCTGAGAATGAACTTACAACACCCTGAATTTTGCATCCTTTTCTTTCTGCAACTGTTTTTGTTGGATCAAATAAATCATACTTTTGCTTGTATTTTCAAAGATGGCACACCAAAAATGCACCTACCATCTAAATTCACTTGAATACACCGTGACCTCTGAGAAATAGCAAATTACTGATTGTTAAAAATTTAGATTTACCAGTTATCACAACAACTGGAAAGAGATGCTGCCATTCAGTAAAGATGGAAGAAGAATTACTGCACTGAAGAATAAAACCGTAATCCTTTACTTGGCTTTTCTGCTACTGGTTTTGGGCCCATATGAGAGCACCTCTCACAAGGTCTGAACTACTAAACCCTGGATTTAAAATCAAGATCCTTAGCTCTTTAGGTAAGAGGTGAAGCCCATTAGTAAAGAGAAAGAGCAGCCTCATAAAACTCACTACGTGTCATTGCCACAAAGGGGAATGTGTTCCAGTGCCAGGGTGGGAAATATGCAGGTTAACCATCCAGCTTGTATTTGCCAAAATGAGAAATGAATGTACGGTGTGTAAATACTTGAATACATAATCATCCAAACAAGCTACTACCTTTGGATTGCATATTTGCAACAACTCATTCAAACAGCGGGTTAATCTACAATAATAAAGACATACACATTTGCTATTATATAGTCTATCTAAAAAACCAATTCATCTTGGACTAGGTAAATATTACCACTAAATGCTGCTTATTCCTACAGGAAAAAAAAGCCCTTGTTTTAACACACAGGCATTTTCTGGCAAAAAGATCTTTTGGAAAAGTACCTCTCATTGAAAATACTTCATTTGGTACCTGTGAAAAAAAATAACTGATTGTTTAGGAGGCCGAGGTCCTTATATAAAGCTGTTACAAATCTGTCTTCCAAACAAAACTGAGTAGATGGTTGCTTTAAAGTAGTGAGTTTCATTGTTTAGCTTCAGCACAGTGTGAGAAGGCAGAATATTGTGATGGTATACCAAAATATATACTTCAAATCTAACATATGCACAGTAAGAATAGCTGAAGTGCAACATTGCCTAACCTAATAAAAATTTTTTGGTACGATAGTATCTGTTGGAAAGAAAAAGATAATCACCATGCCTATACTAAGTATTCTTTCAAATTTAATTAGAAAAATTTCTCGATATAGAAGTATTCTGGACTTCTAAAAGTGCACAGGTAAACATCATTGCTCAGGATGCTTACAAGCAGGACTGTGTGGCAACATGAGTGTAGATCTGTGATGTGATGTTACTAATCTTATGCAGAGGCACCGGAGGCCTCACCCACAAAGCGCCGTTCAGATCTGGGCACAGGGGCAATACTGATGGGGAGGTGCTGAGAGAAGTGCTCAGCGCCCTGAGGGATCAGATTGCGACACGGTGCAACGGGCACAGCAGGGAGGAGGGCAATGAGAATTAGATTTGCCACCAAGAAAACAAAACAGAGTTAGACGTGACTCACTTTCCTTGAGGTTTAGAAAGACGTCAGGGAAATAAAGTAAGTGTCCTCACTAAGCTAGTTTAGGCAACTAAAATATCGCTACCATGGCAATATCCTGAGCTTTTCTTTTGAAAACAGGAGAATTTTGGCTAGTTTTCTGGAGCAAAGCATGAAATCTGTTCTAGTAGATCACTTCCTCTGCTCTCCCCGCTGCACAACAGCCTCCTTCTTCGCACATGCAGGCACGCTGGTTCCAGGCTGCAGGGATGACTGGAGCCACCCGCCTCCCACTGTGCCTGGCCAGCCTGGCCCTCGTGCGACATGGGAGCATGGGGATTTGCCAATTTGCTCGCTCTGACCAGATGAATATCTCAATTGCTGATTCTCACCGAACAGTGAGAAAAACATGTACTCACAGCTGAGAACAGAACTGTTTTTTCTTGGGATGGGGGTGGCTAAATGAAAGGAGAGACAGAGAGAGAGAGAAAAAAAAAAAGGCAGTTATCAGTGTTTGCAATTACTGTCATGTGGGCACTTACTCCTAGAATAACTCCCAATTTGTAAACGTGTAGCTTGTTTTTTAAGAACTAGTGAGGCTTTCCTCAAACTGAAAGGAAAATTTATGGTTGCCTTTCAGCAACCATAAATAGTGTGTGCAGTCCCTTACCCATGCTCTTGTGGTGCTTTCCATCTGAGGTGGCAGCAGCCTGTCCTTGCTTTGCATGCAGCTCCTGGCATCTGCTCCTCTCCCCAGTCCTGACACACAAGACTACACCAGTGCATAGGAAGGCAGGGTGTTTGCTTTCAAACAGGAGGAAATAAGGACAGGGTCCATCTGGGGTGCCAATTTAATTACCAGTTATTTGTATGAGTGAACGTGACCATGTACGGTCATCATTTTCCCTCCAAAATGTGACATGGGCAGAGGCTAGTGAATATATTCATTTTTGAAATAAATTTAAGCAGTGTCGTGCTAAAGGGCTCTGAGTGCTGTGTTTCAGAGGGAGGTCAGACTCTACAGCTATACTGGGATGTCACAAGGCACAACTAAAAATAACTTCCAGAAGTGGATTCCTCATTTGCTGTATACCAATTAAGTGAGACCCAGCATGGCCTAGGTCATGTATAGATGGTGGTGAATGTAAACGCAGCTCAGCTCTCACATTACTCCCTTCTGAACTAGCTGAAGAGATAGGCAGACCCTCCCAGCTGTTTCTGTGCATATGCTTCAGTTCACTCTTGCTGCTACAGATTGATGCTTCCAGTGAGTGAGGGTACGGGGATGGATGGCATCCAGAATGACTCATAACAAATAGCATATGGCAGGGCTAGGCTTAGCAATTGAACATCTGTTGCACTGCCTATTATTAAAACTTCTCACTTCTATGTAGCTAATAACCAAAACTAATAAATATTGTCCTTACAGATCTTACCTGAGGAAATCCCATATCCTCTTGTCTTGGTCACAGTTAATTCTGTTCAGTGCAAAAGATGAGAATGAATTTCATTTGAGGCATTTAAAACCATCAAAAGTTGTCCACCTCTGGGATATTTAAACAAGCTATAGAGCACAATTACTTGTCTCTAAACTTACTTCTTTCTCAGAAATTTAAATCTGTCCTCTTCCACATCTCAAGAACCAAACTTTGTGTCTATCACAGTAAGGAGGCAGACAGAAGTTAAAATAAACAGGGTGAAAAAGCATCTCCCCAAAAAATTAATACATGCTCTGCTCATTGTACAGCCTCGCTTATGATATGACAGAGGCCACTGCAGCTGTATCTCACAAAGAAACCATATCTGAAAGAAAGAAGGAAAAATATATCTATTTGGTTTTTTAAGCATTTTTTTAAGGTCATTCTTTTTCAGAGAGAAGTGGAACTGCAAGTGCAGATGTGTAAAACTGGAAAATCAGCTGATGAAGCAGAATGTTCACTTTGTGAGAGATTCACTGGGTGAGGACATGAAATATAGTGGGAGGCCCCATGCAGGCAGAGAATAAACCATGTATCAAAACTAGCACCTTGACCATCAAAAGGTATCCAAAGAACAGCATTGTGACTAGATGATCTAAGTTACTCCCTTTTAGCTGAGAGATGCAAATAGTTGCCAACAAAAATGTTAGGATTTGACAAGACTTGGCAAATTGCTCAGATATAAATTCATGTTTTGTGAGTTATAAGGCCTTCCAGGAGATGTGACAAATCCTGAAAAAGGGTGGAAAAGCATGCACAGCCCACAGAAACTTACTCCCTTTTCATGGACCTGCCAAAAGAAAGGAAATTTGAAAAAAAGTGCACAAGAGACTTGCCAGTGCCAGACTTACCATTTCATTTAATAAGCACACCTCATAAAAAAGTTGAAAAAATTAATGATTGTAATATAGTGTATGCGTATTATAAATAGTGACTATTTCAGAAAGGGAAAGCATGAAGTTTTTGCCCCAGGGACAGAGAAGCTATTGAGACTGAGATGAAATGTCCTAACCCAAGGATTCATACCCAACAAAAATGATAACTCTAGTAATGGTTTTCTCAAGTATGTACAATTTTTCATCTTTGCTGTCTCTTGCAACAATATTGACTGTTAATATTTCAAATGCTGCAGGTAACGGCATTCACTGACATTGTCCTGACTTCTCCCAAGGTGAGTGAAGGCTGGAGGTGTGCAGGGTGACCTGGGCCCTTTCCTAGCAATTAGAGGCAAAAAAATTACACTCAGACATGTCAGATAGTGGATACTGTCCTTCACCTGATCAACCAGAACAGGCAGGGGTGGGAAAGCAGGAAACATTCTTTTGCAGAGCATGACCTAGGGGAGAAGCAGCCATTCATGCCTGCAATCTGCCTCAAGCATTAAAACACAACTTAACCCATCAGAGCCCTCTTGTACTTCTTGTATACGTCCCACAGTGGTGGGTTTAGCAGGATTTCTCTCTTGCGCTGGTGGTGTCGGTGATGAAGCAGGTTGGTGACCAAGGCTACACAAACATACTTCTGAAGAGCCAAAAAAAGGGAATAGTATTAATGCTCTATGGACCTGGCAGTAGTAAGACAGCCCTAAGAGCTGAACACGAGCAAAACATTTTAGGGCTGAGTTCATTATGGAAAAGTCTCATAATATAAATAGTGCTCTACAAGCTCATTTTGGAAACTTAAGAATTTGTAATACAGAGCCTTTCCTTCATGGCAAGATGTTGCAAGGGATGTAGTATTTGATTAGAACAAACTCTAGCAGCCTCCACCACAATAAGCAAATTTTTTTTGGAGCTGAACTACAGAAGAATGTGTCTTAAATGATGAACAAATGTAATGAAACCCTTCAAAACTGATCATTTATAATATTTATTAGTAGAGATTCTGCATTTTGAAAGATCTTAAGTAAAAGGGAACTAATTGTTCCAAAACTTTTCCTTCCTTTGCTTTTTTTTTTTAAACATGCCTCCTTCAATTTCCTGAGATAAAATGTGACATTTAGAATATAAGGTTGCTCATAATTAAGCATTCTAGCATGCAAAGTGATGGAAATTTATTTTAAAATATTGCCCTCTGTGGCTGCCTCATGGGAAACATATCTTGTCTTCCAGAAGGTAATAGAACATAGTAGTTGTGCAGTTCTGATTGGATTAGTTGATTTTATGATGTGAATGTCTATACTAATTTTCTGTTTTGATACACATCATTTCTCTGATGGCTGAGATCTCTAATAATGTTTTGTGAAGCACAGTGACAACTGTATGGATTTCCAGGTACAAATTTAAATTGGTCACTTCAAGCACATGATCTTTTACACAGTTAAGTCTTCTTGCAACATAGCCAAAATGTCCACGACACCACCTTCACCCAATGTCATCCATCCTCTCCCAGTTATATCATTTATACCAAATCTTTCTTCCCCTTCCTAGTTTACATGCATAGCTTAGCATCTCCCTTCCTTTGAATGCTGTCTTTCCAAAGATGTTCTTCACATTTCAGGATGATGTATGAGAACAAGTGCCCACAGACAAACATTCACAGATTTATTCAGCCTTCATCACTGTGGAACTGGATCCAAATAAAAACAAAACAGTCTCTAAATCAAGTTTTCAAAATCCTTACAAAAAGATTCATATTAGATTCCCTTCAGTTTGCCAGGATTATATTTCCTACCTCAGATGCATTCACTTTCCACATGGATTCTGAAAATATGAATATACACCATCACTCAGCTTGCATCTCAGTATGCCCAGCTGTATGGAACAGTTGCCCTCTCATGTTCTCTTCTTTTTCCCCCAGTTCAAGTTCATACGTTAATATATAATTATCTATGTGTGTGTTATAAACATGCACATCTATTCACAGAGAGAAAAACCATGAAAATTAACTAAATGTTTACATAAAAGTGGACTTAGTGGCATAAATACAGAATTGACATTTTAGAATCTTTCCCTTGGTTTGTTGTTAGCACAACTCTTGTACTTTTACACAGCCCTGTGAGTTACTCAAATGTAAGCCTTTTGTTCTACTAAATAAACAGAAAAATGCAGTGGCCGCCCATGTTAATGTCTTCATTTATACCTTGCATTTTCTCAGCTAGACAGAATTTTGCTTAAAGAATGTGCTCTTGCCTGCCCAAATATGCATCAGAATTCATTTGTGTAGTCACATATACACAGTTCACAAGGATACTTGACCCAGGTATAAGCCTAGCAGTAATTGTCTTCTTGCATTAATTTTTTCCTATTTTTTTCCAGTCAATAATCAGTAAGGCACAAATTATGACAGATGTTATCAGAGGTCAAAGATTTTCACCCCTTCAACTGATACATCAAATGTTTGAGAGAATCATGCTTCCTCCTGGTTGTCATATCATCAGTGATGTTTTTGATCTGCTCTACTAATGGAACAAAGTATAGAATATACCAAGGTAGCAAAAACATGGCATACAATCAGTTTTACCATGTAAAGACTTAGCAATTTGAGAACTAGCACTTAGACATATTTTGGTTACGTCTGTTTCTTTCTATTATGTCTCAAGGGTTTTAAATAATGTACGCGTGGACTACAGAAGAATCTGACTTCTCTCTCCCCTAAATCATATCCTGTCTAAGAGCTGGCAGGAAGCCTCCCAGAGAAAAAAACCAAAATACACATTTTTTAATCTTTGCCTGGTACAATTCAATGTACTGCCACAGAGTTCTCATGCAGTTCTGCAAAATTTTTTTTTTCCTCATTATTTGTAATGAAAAATTAAAATATTTTCAGTGAGTCTTTCTCTGAATCATAGCTGCAATGAACATGGGCCATTAACCTTTCAAATATGTACTCTTTTTATTGTTGAGATAAGCCCAAAACATAGAATGTGTTGCAAACCACAGAATTGCCTGCATTCCCATCATAGACAATTTAGTTCCCAAGCAATAATCCAATTTAATAAGGACAATTTGATAATTCTGAATCAATTTTAACTCCAATATTGGCTATTTTGATGAGCTCTACTTATCAAAAGCACATCAAATGCTATTTTAATATTAGAACTGGCCTGTTTCTGAAATCAGAAAGACGTTTTTATTGTTAAGACTGTAAAACTGCTACAGATAAAGCAGCATAAAATATATCCTTTTATTGTGTGGAAAGGGCTACACCAATCTGTACATGAAGTACAGGTTACAAATTGTCAGCTGTGGATTTTGGACAGATGATGAATTACTAATGGGGACAGAATTGCTGCTGGGGGAACTACAAAGGAAATTTATTATTTGATACGATGGACAAATATTGGTTTGAGTAGACTCCTAGTTGGTCCACCTTAGCACAGAATTCCATCATCCTCTCTGTTGTTTTACCACATGTGATGCTGGAGGGGTAAGGAAGAAAGCAGAGAGAAAGATGAAAAGGTTGCTAACATAATGTAGATTTTTCACTCCGATTCACAAAAATACTTAAAATCATCCTTTGTTTGCTTAACTTTATACAGCTCAGCAGTGAAATTTAGTAGAAATGACAAGTTGTATGTACAAGTTTTCTCCAACCTTTCTCAAGATGAGCGAAAATTTTCAGGCTTATTTTCTTAGTTGTATACTTACCTTGTCTGAATAAATAGGATGTCTCATGGTTCTGGCTGTGGCATGGCTATGTAAGAATAAGGGATATTAAGTTAGTCCTCACTGACAGTCTTCAGCTTCCTTCATCTTCAAATAATTGTAGTGCTCAAACTGCAAACAGAACTAGTCATGCTAGGCAAATCTATATCAGGGAGGGCTCTGCCTGCAAAACTACCCACTCTAGCATATTTTCCAAATTTCTAGTTCAACTGATCCAAAGTAAAGCTACTCTTCTGCACCATCTAGTGACAATGAGAACTGCACTTTAATCAATTGATCTAATTAAAATACTACCCCTTTCCTCCAGGCTTATCTCTCATTAGTGTCAAAGAGTGAAATCCCAGTGACTTGAAGACAATGGAGACTTTCTGTTGTCTTCAATGGAGTGAGATTTCCAGTAACACAGGAGAAATTTTAAAAAGTCCTAATTCCAGTGATTCTTATCTCTCTTTCTGGCCATAATATGAACATTCCACGCAGAAATAAGGCTGAACCACAAAGGCCAACTGAAATGCAAGCCTTCCTAGAATTTTGGTTGCCTGGTTCCTAGGTCTTGCACTGGGGGACTCCAAGTCTCATTAACAACAATTCAATTTATTCTGTCCGTTACATCAGCGTTGATAGAATTTTTAAAGTAGCAAGCTTGCTTCTTTTGTTGAACTATCTTTACCATCAAACTGACACACACAAAATACTCTTGCCTAAGTGGAGGTCTGCATATTCCTAACTTCGATACTGCAGCTTAAGTGGAGGGTATAGAGCTCCTAGTTATAGACACTTTTTACTACTTAGTATTTGGCTTAATGCAATGGAAAGTTCTTAAAATTCTGTGGTGATTTTTTTTTTTTTTTTTTCCTCTGAAAGTTATTCCACAGACAGTTGACTTCTCTACTTTCTCTGGACAACACATCAGGACAGCCTTGATGATGGAAACGCCATTGGGTAAAGAGCTCTTTATTATTTATATGGCCGATACAAAACATTCAAATAACATTTTTCACTACTACTTTGTTCAGTTTATTAATCGTAATAAGCCTGCTATAAAAATATAATTTCTTTAGTAGCTATTTCTCCAAGCATATAAAGTACATTATTGTTGAAATGACAGTTTAATGGTTCGCCTAACTCTCTAAGTGACATATGCTGGGCATTGGCTAGGTGGCACTAGTGCATACCAATGTTTTACCACACAGATGGAACTGTTTATAACATGATACTTGTTGGTTGAATTTCCTGGGATGTAATTGTGCAGCTGGAGCTTGATGGTGCTATTGCTCTGTACTAATTATAACACTGTATTGTTAAGGAAGAAGGATATACTTCCTTCTCCTTTAGTGTTTTGCTGTTAGTTTCAATGTTTGCAAGTGGGATGTTTGTTACAGAAGTAAAGAAATCCATTACACAGATATTGCTAACACACTTCTTATGTACTGGTGGCTTCTGTGGCTTTTATTCATTTCTTTTTTTTCCCTCAGAATAGCAGCAAATCTTATCTTACCGCTATCTAAAAGATATTAGCTCTTTTTACAACCCAAGCCAGCCTCTTCTGTAGTAGGAAGAAATAGATTTCCCCATTTGAAACAGAAATGGTTAATCTATTAGTTGAAGTTTTACGGTGCCACTTTATGGGATCTCATAATGACGTCTTCAGGGGCTGATAAGAATAGTTGGCACTAACTTCACCTATCTATTACAACAAGGGAAAATATGGAAATGTATATAACATTCTGTATGCAGTAGTGGTATCTATCCATGGGTTTCCCTCATTTTCCTCCTCTCTGTTATTTCTGTGACCTGGAAGAAGGTACTGCCTTTGTACGCATTTGCTAAACTTTGTCATGATATGGGCCTCTGGGAATTAGAGAAATATACAGAAGTATTTTTCTGTTTTCATTCAAATTCAACATGTGGAGAAAATAGTTATAATATAGTTTACATGAGTGATTACTGTTGAATGCAGATCTAACTGAAAGGAAAACCATATTCAAGCAGAATCGTTACACTAGCCTGCAGAAGAACTCACTTTCTAGACTCCAAAATAGCATTTGTGTGTCTCCCATGCACCAGGAATAAATTGAGTTTCAAGGAGGTTGAAATTGCAATTCTGTGGGATAAACCCCAAAAAGAATGGAGTGATTTTGCTTTAAGAATATGTGTGAGTGGGGGATAGAGAATGAAATAAGTACAGCTGCCAGTTTCATACTGCTGAGAGGAAATGCAGCTGCTTGGTCTATTGAGCCACAATATTTGGGTAACAGCAGTTTGGAAATGAGATGTTCATTGACAATCTGACTAATGCACATTCGGGTCTGGATGGCTGCTTCCCACATGGTACTCTCTAGCTTCTTCTTCCTCCTTTAGTCATGGAGTAGTGCAGCAGTGCTCTGGGCATTCTTTCGAAGAGTTGTACCCACTATTATATATAACATGAGATAGTGGGGAATTTCTTTGAGAAAGTAACTGGGCAACAGCACAACCTGATCTTAAAATGAGTAGAGAAATTATTAGTAAAGGTGGTGATTGTTTGCATATCTTAATACATGCACTGAGGTGATGTTTTCTGGGTTACAGATTTATCACTGAGCTAAACTCCTTGTCCGTGCTCTCAGGCTTTATTGTTTCCACCTTGCAAAATCCTTTCCTTTAGCTCACCTAAGACCAGCTTACTTCATGAAGCTGTTATAAGGCTCTCACTAACTGTACTGTTTCTGTTTTTGCACTCCTTTGGGTTTCTCCAGCTGTATTAATTTTCAAGGCTGTTTAAAACCTCCCTTCATCCCTCCTTCTTTCAATATTGAGCAGTCAATTCTTGCCTCTAGCCCAATATGTCAATATCGATATCTTGTTCTTTAGATTTTGAATAACCATTTCCCCCTTTTCTCAACCTGTCACTAAAACGTGGAGGAGTCTTCCCATAGGTTTCTGCAGAGGTGCTTCTTCAAAGCTACCTTCCCTTGTGAATAAGAGACTTCACATGAGTAACAAAGTATGGGATAAACTATGAAAAAAAATCATAATTCGATTGCAGCAATAAAGGAGAATTTTAGCTTCAATTAGTTTGTACATGTTTGTACTACAACAAAGCTGAAACCTAATGGAAAAAGTCAGCATCTTGGGCAACACTGTTATGAAGCTGCCAGATTGTATACTGTATTATTAAAAAATAATGACATGCTGGTATAATGAAAGCAGTTTCATTTGGAAACAAGTTTGAATCTTTTTTTTTTTTTTTTTTAAAGTGTAGATTTAGTCTGACAACTAACATGAAGAAAACATGGGTGACTTGTACTACATTGTCTCTTACAGTGCTCTCATGGATGTGATAAAAAACCCCTACAATTTAGTCCCTCAATTGGCTTTATTGTTGGATTAACACCAACATTAATCTGACTCGTTAGACTGTGTGAAAGAAGGACAGTTAAACAAAATGTAGTCTCTCTGCAACACACAGAGCTAACGATGAAGGAATCTCAGAAAGGAATGGTTGTCTTCAATTTTTATACAGAGGTGGAGGATGCACTGCTTGTACTCATGGATTTTTGAGACCCTATTTGTGAAAATATAACATTATTACATGCAGAGAAAAGATATGTGAAGCATTACTGTTCATGACCACAGATCCTTCAGATCCTGTATAAAAATCTCCAGAGTGTTAAACTTCTCACAATCAATGGAAACACATTTTTCTTGTTATGAACTTCTATTTTCTGATGGAAGGTGATGTCATAAATCTGGAAAGTCATTCCACGATTCATTGATAATCGTAGGACATTACAATACCTGTGGGAATGACATGACTCTAGTACAAAGATTACTAAGATGGTTGCTGTGGTACATGACTATGCCTGATACAGAAAATTTCTTTTGCCAAGACTATGCTAGATGGACAAAATGTTTTTCTGGGAGGCCTACAGTCTTAAAGACAGGCATAAACCCTGTCCAGATCACGCTGACACAGTCACTCAGGCGTGCAGATCAGCAGATGTGATCGCTTTTGTGTTCTTTACTGGGACTTACCTCAAGAAGTGCCAGATTTGTTCTAAACTATGCAACAGTTGTGGGACCCCTGCAGGCATTGTTACATAATAACTTTAGTTTTCTTGGACAACTGTTTCTGAGTTTTGTTTTCAACCAGTTAAACAGCTGGACTGTTAGAAATTAGCACTTCCTTTGCACGAGACCCTTTGTAACTGTAGATGCTTCATACTGTGGTTTAGATGCAGTGCTTAAGTGCACAAAGTCTGAAAGAACAATCATGTTAGTATCAAGGCCAATAAAACAAAAGCTTTGCCATTAAAAAGAAATTCTTTGTTTCTGTCTAGGCCACTACAGATGTACTGTGTTTCAAGACTCATCGTCTCTTAATGACAATATTGTCAACAAATCTCAATGTACAGCACCTTAAAATACTGCTGTAGACCTCTTGTGCTTTCCTTATAATAACTAATGTATAATAAGATGGTTTTGAAATGATTGTATGAAAACTCTAAAGTGTATATACAGGGGAACTCAAAGTGGCTGTTGAAATATAATCTACGTAGCCAAGAGTACACTCCTATCTAACACGGTCTGGTGGTGTTGTTTTCTTTTGTTTTATAAATTAACTTCCCCATAAGTTCCATGATGCTTGAAAGTTGCTATATTTCTATCATCAAAGTGGCTCTTCTTAAGCTACAGGAAAAGGAAGTCTGAGTCTGTCTTCATCACGGGCACAGGAACTGTTCTGTCTGGTAACAGTTTCCACTGTGCAGAACCCCTAATTCCCTTCATATTCTCCTGCACACCCAGCAGTACCTCACCTTCTCTTCCACAGAGCAATGACCCATCTGCTGACTCCCTTGTCCTTCACACCACGTGTCTTTGCCTGTATCTTTACTCACAGTTTGATGTTGGGTAAATGTATCTGCTGCTTTGCTGCATGCTGATGCCTTCTGCCATTTCTGAAGGAAGATATCCATCCCCTTTGTCCTCTGCAAATAACTCAGAGAAGTGTTTCTCCAGGGTTCCTGCTCAATCCATAAAATCCTTCAGGCTTGCACCAGATACAGCACACCCACTGTGATTTTTGAGGGCACACTGAATTCTCTGGCTGTTGAGACAGTGTCCCATATTTCCAATGGATTCTGCAGTCTGGTTGCTAAACTGCTTCCACAACCCTCTAAATGTCCCCTCCTATAATTTGTTCCACCTTAGGATATTGCTACAGTAACTAATACTAGGAAATAAGCACAACTTTACTCAGTTATACCAGGAATTAAACTGCAGACTTACAATGAGACTTTCTGCAATAAACTACATGTTCAGTCATTTGAAGGCCTCCATTTACAAATTCACAAGAGGATGAGGAATATGTGTGCTGATGTGCAAAGTGAAGGTATACATTACTAAGTCTCTTCCTGCTTTTTTTTTTTTTCCTTTATAAAACAGACAGCAAAATTATTCATAACAGCCATTCAACTTTGACCATTGCAAGAGACTTGGCAGCTCTTTTTAGAGCTACTTACAGACCACATATGTAATCCAGGTGTAACAGCACACTTGTACTGAGGAACAAAGAATACCTCTTGTCCTGCTTTCTAAAATGGCCTTATTTCATGCACAGTTGTACTGTGAGTGGAAGTCATCATGTCATCAGTGTTTCATGCTTCCTGTGCCTTTGTATCAACCCATCCTTTAGTAGCTAGGAATTCATTTTGAGTTATTTTAGAAATCATCAGGTAACTAAGATGAGCTGTAGCAGTGAAAGCTGATCTGTTAGCTTGCCTCATTGCCTATTCAGTGTAACCCTGTATTTAAGCTGAAAAGTCCAAGGGCTGGTGGGCTAGGAGCAATAAGCCTGCTTTGGGAGGCTCATTTCACTGCACTTCTGCCTTGGCTGCCCTTCCCACTGCCTGGATCAGAGGAGGATTTGATGGGTGACTGCAGAGGACTCCTTTAATCACAGTGGGTCCTTTGCATCTAGGCTAAATATTTTACAGTGAAAGAGATTTTGCATCATTCCTTGTACAAAGAACTGAACTGCCATAAAATGTAAGACAATGAGCTGTTGTCCATGCCACTTGCCTGGTATATAGGACAGACACCAGAGACAGAGCCATACCAGAGACACAGGACTGAAATAGTGACTGATTAATCTGAATATTCAAATACAACCACTCTTCAAATAGAAAAGATGCAGTAATTTCCCATATTTTCCCATATTCAACTGGCTTTAGGGCTTCAATAATGGATTCTGATGCAAACTCTGACTCTCAACCAAAACAATTTTGTTTACTTTGTTTACTTTTGTTTATATGAAGGAACATTGTGAGAATAACTATTATAAGCTATAACATCACTGATATTGGTTGATCCTCACCATTTCATCACACACTACTCACTGCTTGATGTTTTGTTGACTACATCCCATCTTGCAGGGACCCATTCTCTGAGGTACAATTTCTTGCTGGATGGGAGAAGTCTGTACTGGGATAAATCTTCATCCTCCATTATTCTGCTAAAAAAAAGAAACATTTTAATTCATTTTAGCTCTCTTACCCCAAGCAGTGTGCACAGCAAAAGGACTGAAATAGTGAACAGCAGTCTGTCCCCAGAAAAGCAGCATGTAGTGGAATTAATTTAACACCATGCTCCTGGAACTCGGAGGAAGAAGTGTTAAGGAACACCCAGTGGTTTATCTGTTCAATTGTTCTGGGCAATTTCTAGTACATTTTCTTTGGGGTAAGAAAATAACTTTGCCCATGTCACAGTTTAAATGCCTCCCCCTTTCATCCCACTCAAAATCAATCAATCAATCCATTGATCAAACTTGTTTGGGCTTGCTTCTCTTCTGTTGTTTGTTGTTTGGGCTTTCTTCTCTTTTCTCATCTATCTATCTATCTATCTATCTATCTATCTATCTATCTATCTATCTATCTATTTAAAGCCAGAATTCTGTATGCTTACCAAAGGTGCTGCAGATTCATCTTGCTTTTTGCTAAGCTTTTCCCCTCTATTCCCTGACAAAAGCGCACAGCTATTCTGGCTTAGTAGTACAGCTGTTGCTAAGTCAACCCTCTAGTGGCCAGATCCAGCATGGAGTGTGCAGTAAGGTAAACAAAGCAAATCTGCAGGGTTTTTTGTTTGTTTGTTTGTTTTGTTTTGTTTGTTTGTCTGGCAATAATAATAATCATAAAGTCACATTCATGTTTAAATGCAGTGCTACCTAAATTAAAATAATGGGGGAAATACAATATTGTTTAGTTTTCTAGTCATGAAAGTATTGTAAACATTAGGGCTGGATTGATGCACTTCTTGATGACTTGAAGTGGTTTTCATAAATGAAGTCCAAATATGTAATAGCTGCTCTCAATTTTCTATGAGAAGATTTATTCAAAAATAAATTTAGCTAAGGGGAAAAAAGAGACAGATTTGAAAGCTGAATTATTGCCAAGGACTGAAACATTGAAGCAGCCAGTCCCTTTTGAGACAGCTGCAACATTTCATGGTGTAAAGTCAGCGAATTTCCACAGGCCCTGCTGCCAGAGACCACAAAATGGTTTCAAACAACGGCTCACTTCATGATATATATATATATTTTTTAAAAGTGTCCTTGTGCTGCTGAGTGGGCAGTGTGCGCTAAGTTAGCAGATTAATGAAAATGTTTCACTGGCACAAGATTTTGATTGCCCCAGTGCAAAATTGCTTGCAGATTGGAAAACAGCATGTTTCATTTCAAACTCATTCTCTTCCCATACATTAGCACTTGTCAATGTAGCCATTAAGAACAGTCAGTGCAGAAATTTAATTAGAAAACCATTTATTTTATTGAAAGAAAAATAAACCCAAGCTACCTCAAATGCATTAGGTGGGTTCAAAACATGTTCGGCTGATAACACCCAAGGGTAGAGAGGCTGCTGTAAGAATAATGTTCCTTTCATGTGTGGTGGGGACTCAATATTAGAAACAGCTGCCTATAAGTCATTCTTTATTTAAGTTCTATTATGAATTAAAGAACAACTGATTTAATGAAGGAACTTTTTATATCTGAAGTTATTCAGCTGCAGTATTCATTCTGTCTTCCTTTAAAAAAGAGGTTAAATTTTAAATGCTAAGTAGGTGAACAGAATGATACTTTCTACTGAATACCTTTTTTTTTGCTCATGTTAGCCTTTTGTTCTCCTAATGCTTGAAGAATGTAAGGTCTGCGGTATTAAAGGAAGTAACAAAAATGTGCTAAACACATCAAAAAGTAGAAAATCTGTATCTTATTTATGCTGCAGAGTTCTATGCTCTGCATGTCTTATAGGCATTTGGAAAGGCTTGAGAATAAGGATCTCTAACTAAATGATAGATGTGGGTCAAGCAGCACTCTGATGTCATGGTACATATTGCCTCTGTCTCACTACTAATGAGCTGCCAATAACAGGTCTGTTTTACTGTTCTGCTTGAAGAAGAAAAAAAGGAGTTATAACCTTAGTGGTTTGGACTGATTTGTCAATTTAAAGTGCTTTTTTTCCTTCTGTCTGAGCTATCTACCCACAATTTCTTGCAGACATAGCTTCATGTGGTCCACCCACCTAAAGAGCCCTGAACAGTGGATGAGTGCGTTTGTCAAAGCCCGGGCTGTATGGTCGGCAGAGAGACCATTGGTACCACAGGGAAAAGCACACTGAAGAAAGGAAGTTGCCTGGTGACTCTGTGTCCACTGTGAGGACATGGGCTCTGTCAAACACAAAGCTTCCTCATACCACAGTTCTGTGCTCGAGCCACCAAGACGTTTGTGTACGTGTGAGAGGTGGAATTGGGCAGACAGTGCCTTGCACATGGGTTTGATCACCTCCTACTTCAAGCACAGACACAGACAGACACTATTAATAAATCTAGATGTCTCATACAGCTGGAACACTCCACATAGTATTGTCCCGTGCTGGCCAAGAGTGTCAGGTCATGTTCAGCAGTACTGCCTTTCTTAAATACAATTAAAATTCAAGCAAATATCTTTATTATAGATCATTCCCCCTGAGAACCTCTTTCCAGTTTTTCTGAGCTTATCATAGATGGAGATATCAGAGGAATTGCCTACATTTTTCTGTTGACTTCTAAAGACTTGATATAGTTTTGTCTATGGTATATTTTCCTCTCTGACAGTAGGAGCATCAACTTGTGGGACACACTCTTCAGCAAGGGCCCTCCTCATCTAACCTGGTAGCACTACAAGTCATCTTGGACAAAGCAGCACAGCCAGAATACTGCTGAGATCACTTCCGTGGGTGACATCCACTTCCAATGCATTTGGTGTTCGAATGCCAAATAAAGGTAGAATATCAGCTCCTCTCCCTCTGAGCCTACTCTGTGTTTAGGAAAGCTCTTCAACAAAGCAGACACTGTGCCCATTCACATATGCGGTCAGGCACAAATTGCAAAACAGATAACAACACAGCACAGCACAATCCAAGAGGGCCATTTCATTTCAATTAGGGTATTCTTGTCCTTGGCTTTTACGTTAGTTAATCAGATAGGTTTTTTCTCTCTACTTCACTAAGAGAATTGGCATACAAAACAGTCTCAAAACCTAAGAAATCTTAGACTTGAGTTTCTGTCCTGTTATCATAAATGTATATAAACACATACATGAGTGGGGAAAAAAAAAAACCCAAATCCACAAAAAGTGAGAAAAAAAAAACAGTCCAGTTTTTGAATTGAAGTTTAGTTGCAAGGGAGCCAAAAAGGGAAAAAAATCTGTTAAAATAAGGAGTGGAATGAGGCTTGAGGGAAAGCTAGTGCCAGGCTACTGAGGGATCTTCCCTGTAGGCTCAGAAACACACCATGTGTTGGAGCCACTCTGGAACATCGCCTCTCACTCCATAAAACCTCCCCCCCTCACTGTTCTCTACCTCCTCCATCCCTCAGGGCCCACTCCAAGGGGAGGCCAGTGGGCTCAGCTCACCAGTTTGATAATTCCTGAGTACATCCTGCATGACAATTGCCTTGGGTTTTATTTACTTCAATATAAAAAGTTCCCCTGAGCTGTTTAAATATTAACTTGAAAGTCTATGGAAAAGGAGGTAGTAGTAAGGATGTTACAAAGGAGAGTTGTGAAACATGAACAGACAGATGCAGTACCAAACAAATGCCTCTTCTGAGAAGTGTCATCACCTATGGAGGCTTCATCCTTGTGGACTATTTGAGGTTTTCTATCTAACAAAATGGTCTTCTGGATGTGTGACATGAAAGACAGCTGCAGTATAACTGTATCATCAAGACAAAATCACTCCCTTGGAATGCAGCAATTCAGGTAATTCCCCAACTTCCTAGCAGCAATCCATTATAATTTTTCTGAATCTTTCTGAGTAAAAGTCTATCTAGAGAAATCTTTTCTTAGTCTGTAACTAAAAGTACAAAAGCCTCCCTCCCTCCCTCCCTCCCT